>NC_133302.1:17072032-17160682 GCF_005239225.2 Populus alba | reverse complement strand
ATTTTGTTATTTTGTTTTTGTTATTTGAAAATATAATATTGAAAATTTCTTTTTAAACTTTGAAGAGACTTGGATGTATGCATAAAAAGAAAAAAATATTTTTTTTGTTGTTTTTAAATTAATAGCTAATATATATATTATATATATATATATATATATAATATATTTATATATACATGGGGTTGGGCTAGTAAATGTTGGCCCAAAATGGTCCGACCCTGACATTTGGGTGGTTGGGTTCAAAGTTAATTGCATGAATAGTGTTTGGTTAGGGCATAAATTATAATTCATGCCTATTGTTCATTGTAATGAACAGTGAGGGAAAAAAAAAAGAAACATAATGAAGAAGAAGGGCAAAGGGGAGCTCACCTGGATAAGGGGTCGCGATTGCCGTCACTGGTTTGGCCGAGGACGGTGGCTTCACTGGCGGTGCTAGCTTCCATTGGCAATGGGAAAAAGAAGAAGAAACATCTATGTAGGTGAGAGAGAGAGGGAGTTCATAGCGGCTGTTCTGTCACTGGCGAGGAGCTAAGTTGGTGGAGATGGTGGTGGTTTAAGTTGGTGGTGAGAAATGTGGTGGCAGCTGAAGGCCTCAGATGGAGAGAGAAAGAAAGAAGAAAAGGTGGCCGAGAAGAAAAGTTTGGGGGGGAAGATAGTTTTTTGTCCACTTTGGACCCAATCTCTCCTTCTCTTCTGGCCATGAAAATCAAATCTATTTTTATAAAGGGTGGAAAAGGGAAACTTTGTCTCTTGTGGTGGCCAAATCTCGGCCCTTGGTTTAACCTAAAATTAAGTATCCTAATCATTGGTTCAAAATAGAAAATGATGAATTGTTAGTTTTGTGCAGGAAAAATGGCTGTTCGAGTTGATCATTTTGGGGCGATGCCCTCCGCCTATAAAAGCCTCGCAAGCAACCTAAACAGTTTCATATTGGCATATAGTAAGGGTCAGGTTGATCATGTTGGTAAATGTTTTGTCTAATTTGGGGGAGAAATGAAGGTGTCAAATGCCTTGGGAAGGAGGCCACTCGAGTAGCCTCTCTGAAAAAGAAGATGAATAGTCATCTTCAAAACAACATTGTTTTAGCCAATTGCATTTTTGGTCCTTAGATATGTGATTTATTCCTAATTACACTCCTGATTGGTTCCAAACTTTCAATTTTGTCCAATTTTACCCCTGAAAAACTTCAATTCAAGCCCCAAATTTCAATTTTTTTTTTTCCTTTGGGTCTTTGGTTTTTGAATTTATGCAATTTTACCTTTAATTAATCAATAAACTTCTAATTTCTTCAATTTGGCCCCTGATTCGGTCAATTTTAGTTCCTCTATTTACACACCTTTTCCAATTTGATCATTGGTTTCAAATTTCTTTCAATCAAGTTCCTAATTGGCCATCAAACTTTAATATATATGCAATTGAACCCCTAATTTTAACCAAAATCAACTCTTAAAAATTTATAATTTAACCCTTACACTTTAACTTCTTCCAATTAAAGGTTAAATTGACTTAAAAATCAATTTTTCTTGCAATCACACCCTCTATAAAAAAATCAATTAAACCTTCATAAAATTTAATTAAGTCTATAAACATTTGATTTTGGACTTTTCTCCCTCAAATTAAATTTTCTTTATCAATAGGGCCTTCATTAGTAAAACATATACCGTCAAATTTTAATTTTTTGTATTTTTTGAACTTTCTCAACTAATTTTTAACCATTTTTTTAGGCGCGCTGACATCTTTCTCTCACTGTTATTATTATTATTTATTTTTTTCAGAATATGTCTTTTTTTTGTATTTTTTTATGTGGGATCCAAAAAATAAGTAACAACACTTAGAGTTTTGAAGCTTTATGGCTCAATTTTTTTTTACGGTGCTTTGAAATTCATCTTGCAATGTGTTCCAAATCACACTAAAACATAGTTTTGTAATTAAAATTATAATTAACTGAAATTGGATGAAAATATTGAGAAAAAAATGGATATTATATATTAGTGGATATATTTTTTCAAATTATATAACCATATATTCAGTCATTTAACAAAAAAAAAACATTAATGAAAAAATATCATATTTCAAAAACAAAAAAATCAAAAGTACAAGTCTTTAACAACATAAACTTGATATATTAGATTTCACTTTTATTGGATAATTTATTTTCTCCACTAATTTTATTTTTCATCATAATAAAAAACACCATTACAATCAATTATAAGACAGTTCGTAGGAACAGTATGCCCAAATATAGCCGTGCAAATGCTATCTGGCAATATATCATTTTAGCACATTATTTTACGAGACCAGGAAATGAACATCCATCATGTAAGCTCCCAATTAACACTTGTGGGGTCAAAGTTGAAGGCATTTGCTTCTGAACAAGTCTCTGTTCCAGCAATTTGCACTTTTCCGAGTTGGTGTCATCAAATCTGAGTATAAAAAGATAAAATTAATTTATTATGCGGATAATCTATGTAATATTCATTCAAACTATAAGATATATTCAATAGAAATGACTATATCCTTACATGCCCTTAAAGAACACATAAGGTTCGTAGAGCTTAGCTAATCGCATTCCACGCTTCAATTTTCTTGTCAAGAGCAGTATGTACTTGTCCTTGTAGGGTTTCTGGAATAAACCAGTATTTATTGCTAGATGGAATACCTGGTAAGAGAAAAATTACTTGTTAGTTTGAGATTAATGAGAAAACAATCACATACGTAGGAAGTTTATGTTTGATTATATGTAACAAAGGAAAAGCAATTCTGGAATAAGGCATACGTTAATTTACTTATTGCTTTTAGGTTGTAATAATGCATGAGACATGCATAACTAGAAATTACTCTCTGCCTCCGTTTTTATCTTCTAAGCCAAAAACTATCGAAATCACCATCTCCGACAGCAAACTCGTTGCACAATTAAAATACCCACATGAAGCAGTTCATCAAATACTAAACATACCAAACCCATAAGCCCTTCAAGCAAACATTCCTAGATGCAATACTCTGACTGCTTATATCATCAAACACTTTCAAAGCATTATTGAAATTGTCAAACTTAGAGTATAAATCAAGGCATCAATTACCTAGAAAAGCATGTCTTTATCTGTCCAAGAACCAATTCAACTTAATAGTTTAAGCTGTTAGTTGATGTATTTATATTATTTTTTAACACATCCCTCAAATGAAAGCCTTTTGAACTTGAAATTTACATAGACTCACACTATTTTATGCTTAATTTTTATCACATAAACGAGGATGATGAGATTCAAATACGTAACCACATTGTCATCAAGGCATAAAAGTTTTTGAAATTGATTCTACATGTAATCCAATGTACAACATTGTTATCAAATCGGGCTGAACCTGATAAGTTATCAAAAAATTCACTGATGTAGAATTTAATCGGGTTGGGTTTAAACTTAGACCTGCTAGAGTATTAATAAAAAAAAAGGTTAATTTAGTCAAAATTTCATTGAATAGTCAAATTTGATCAAAACCTGCTACGTCAGAAGGTTGACTTTGCAAAAAACAAAGTATATATGTCTTAAACGAAAATTGTCACAATTCAATTAGATATTACAACCATTGAGAAGAATGTTAGTGTGCATTAAATATTCCAAAACATTATACTAAATTCTACCCATGAGCTTTCAGTTTGAGTTCATAATCCAATGCTCAATCCAACTACCTGATAAATACCTTTTAAAAACACTAATGCTCAATCCAACAACCTGATAAATACTCACTTGGCGTGGATTGTGCCATGCATAGACGAGTACAGTGTGTCCCATTAAAGCTCAATCCAACTACATAATAAATATTCTTACCAGTTGATAAATGGACAAGCACCTTAACATTATTACATTTCTTGACAAAGTTCAAGAGGAGCAAAGGTCCCAATGTATTGATACCTAATGCAACATCGTATCCTCAACAAACCATATAAAAAAGTAAGTCAAAAGAGTGAAACGTCATACCTAATTATGATACCTAATGCAACATCATACCTAATTATGCAGGCGTTCTTCAGCAGATTTAGTGTCCACGGCTCTTAGAAGAAGATAAAGCTTCTTCACTTTGGGTTGAACCCTCAATATCTTCTCCACAAAAACTGCCAAGGTTAGAAAACAACATTGTTAATAGATTGATTATGTCACAGCACATCACTACAAAAATTAAAGGGACGAAATCATAAATTCGTAAGTCTTGAGGAAATAAATTTCTTTTGAGAGGGGACAATACTCTTTGCAAGAAATCCAGTTGCACCAATGACCAAAATGGATTGTTGTTTAGGAACTCCATTATACTTCCCAGCTCCATTGAAGATAATATTTTCCTACCTTTATTAAATATTTGGATGAATTAAAAACAGCATCTCAGAGGGTATATATAACCACAAAACGATTTTTCAAAGTAGCATCAGATGACAGTGGTTGTTTGCAAACTTAAATTGACATTTACTAGTCTTTGCAATCCTTTTCTTTTTGCATTCATCGTGTTGGGTCCTCTGCTCGCATTTAATCATTCAAGGATGTCCTCTCAAGCTTTGTGGACAGGTATTAATTTATTGTTAGTTGGAGACACATCAAAACTCTGAAAATGACATAACTTATACCATCGGAAAAATCTGGACAATATAAATTCAACAACATTAAGAAAGATCACTAATGGTGAATGTAGTGGGCCACATGAGCCTCTCAAAGACAAGGGAGCCCCACCATCTTTGAATGATTCATATAGCCTACTTTATTCAATGTTGGTTACATTTTCTTAGTGTTATTGGAATTATCTTATTGAGATCTTACCAATTGTATTAATGACGTCATCATCGAAGATTCAGTATGCCTCTAAGAGTGTCATTATCGAAGCTTCAAAGCCTTTAAGACCTCTTTCCTTTTTTTTTTTTAATTTTTTTCTTTATCCTTTATCTTTACAAGCTACAAGGAGGAAAGAAGAGAGAGAAACAAAGAATGAAAAAAAGCCTCTAAATCACACCGAAGTTTCGATGACAACACTACTAGTATGATAAAAAAGATCTTAAAGAGATAATTCTAACAATACTAAGAAAATTCAATTGTGATTTATGTGGGCTACTCTAGTTATTAATAAAGGAACGTTTTATGTCCTAACCACTTCATTATTAGCACATATATATGTCGATCTAAATATTGAAGCAAGTTGAAAAATTATTTGTTCTCATATGTTATCAAAGTTCCAAACCACCTTCTTCTATAGAGAAAAACAAAGACTTCCCAACAACTCATTAAGCTTATTATAAAATGTATATATATAGGAAATATTATAGGCACTACTCTAGTGTTCTAATATCTACTCTTACTATTGTATATTGCTCTACACATATAAATAGAAAAGGGTTGACTAACTAATAGGTTAAGCCTCCTACTTGTTCTCAATTTGGTATCAAAGCCCTCTATCATCAAAAATCCTCTCTCCTTATCCCAAACAGACTCTACTGTTGCTGCTGACTTTTCCCTCCACCAAACTAGTGTTGCAGCCTAGCCGACCTGCCACTCATAGGCTGCTGTCGGTGGTGCTTTCTCACAGCAGCAACCTCCTTCACTTCCAGAGCAAAAGAATGATTCTCCCTTTCATGTTTTTGTTATTCCTTTTTATATTATGGGGACATCAATTCCAGCTATAATTGCTTTGTCCAACACTTAGCAAGTTGTTTTGTTGAAACTTACAAACACAAATGATCTCTATTAGCGAATGTAGATGAAGTCATATCTTCTTGGTCAGAGTGTCTTCCAGTTTATTGATGGCTCAATGTCATGTCCTCCCTCTCATGTTTCTGACAGTTCTATTGGTTCTTCTTTGACAATCAACCCCTTTTTTCTTTATTGGAAGCAATATGATCAACTTATTTTGAGTGTGTCACTCTCCTCTCTTTTTATAGATGTATTACACCTTGTGGTAGATTGTCATACCTCACATTGTGTTAGGCGCACTCTTGAGAAAGCTCTCACGTCTCCGCTTAATTCTTGCTATGTGCAACTTTACAGGTCCTTTCAAGATCTTCGGCAAAGTGATGCTTCGATTGTTATTACATGCAGCAAGCAAAATTGAGATTTAATGAATTGGTTGTTGTTGACCGTCTTATCTCCCTTGAAGACTTTAACCTCTATGTGTTTCATGGCCTTCGTGATGTGTTAAAAAACTTGGTAATCAGCCTCGTGACCACGACAAAATTGCTGTCATATACCGACCTTCACAGCCATCTCCTTACATGAGTTTCTACACAAGACCTTCCTTCAATCCATGGATGCAAGCTCACCTCTACTGCCTCAACCACCTTCGCTACCCATGCAATCTGCTTATCTTACCATATCTTAGCATAACTCTAATTTCAGCCGTAATAGGGGTCGTTCTAGTAGCAACTAGCGTCCTAACAACAATCATCACAACCACCAAAATAGATCAAACTTTCATTTAGTACCCCAAATACACCTTACCAAATGTAATATGCATTGTTTAATTGTCTGATATGTTTCTTCTTCGATCTCTAATGATGGTGGAGCTACTATTAAAGGCGCTACTGCTGGTGCTAGACGTGGCAGACTGGGGAGCTAAGGGTGGCTGGTGGTTCTTTTTTCTGTGTTTTCCTTACCCTTTGTTTCTCCCCTCCCTCCTGTTCTTTCTCCTTTTCTCTGTTTTGTTTTGGTTTCTCCTCTATTTTTGCTAGTGGTGGAGTTGCTGTCGACAGTGCTCAAGGCGATTCTTGTGGCGGCGATGTGGAAGGCACACGGTGGTCCCTTCTACTCTGTTTTCTCATCTTCGTATCTCAAAAAAATTCCTACTTTTCTCTCCTTTTCTTCTCCCAACTGTTTTCAAATGTTCCTCTATATTCCCCTCCCCCCCACTTGTTGATATCTTTGTCTGGTTTTTATAAGTAGGAAAAGGGGGAGAGAGGGCTACTACCTCTGTCAAGTCATGACACAGGGATAGGGTAGCCGTCTCAGGGTTGCCCATAAGGCTTGTCCCCTCTGGATTTTCGTCTTATGGTAGGTCATTGGTCATGGTTTGGGCAAGTAGGGGTCTTTGTCAAGTTTGTTTTCAGGTTTTAGGAAAGAGAGTGAGTAGGAAAATGTAGGGGAGAAAAGCTTCTCCTTCCATTTCCTCTATGTGTCTAAGGGAAGAAGAAGACCCACGTTGCCATTCAAAACGGCAACATTTTTGTTTCTTTTTTAAGTGAACAGTGCAATGAAACGACATCGTTTTGGACAAAACGCGCCGTTTCATTTAAAAGAGAAAAGGCGCCAAAACATTAAATTTTGAAATCAGTCCCTCTATTTGTGCCCCTTTTCTGTTTAGTCCTTGGTTTTGGATTTCTTAAATAAAGTCCCTAATTGGCCATCAAACTTTAATATTTATGCACTTAAGCCCTTAATTTGACCAAATTAAGTCTTAAAAATTATAATTTAACATCAGAACTTTAATTTCTTTCAATTAATGCCAAAATTGACTTACAAATTAATCTTTCTTGCAATCAAACCCTTCATAAATTCAATTAAAACTTCAATAAAATTCAATTGAGTCCATAAACATTTGATTTTGGACTTTTCTTCTTAAATTGAATTTTCTTTTTCAACATGGCTCTCATCAATCCAATATATACTATCAAATTTCAATTTTTATATTTTTAAACCTGCTCAACCAATTTGTGGGCGCTCCGACATTCTATTCTAACTTTTATTTTTTTTTTCTTTCGAATATATATATATTTTTTTTGTACTTTTTTTTTCATGCGGGGACCCTAAAGTAGATTACAACACATGTTTGGAGACTTAAACTATTTAATGAACATGTGACAATTAATTTCTTAATTAATTGCATTTGAACTTGCAATATACAATTCAAACAACTTTTTAGTGCTTTAATTATGAAGTTTTCATCAATTATCAAGTATTATCTTACTCAACAACATCATTAATATTGTTAAACTTGTTTTACTAAATGAAATTTTGTTTGAATAATAATAAACATTATGTGCTGCTTTGTTTTTCATTATAATCATATGTATAGATTTATAGAGGCTCCGAGTGAAATTAATTTTTCTAAATATATGGCACTTAATAAAAAAATTACTTTGAATAATATAAGATTTCTCTCATGAAACACAATAATATACAAATCTAATATAATACGACTTATTTCAAGAGGATATCATGTAAATCAAATCACAATTGGGTTACATAGAAAATAGATATCAAGAGGAGATCATGTAAATCAAAAACACTTATTTCTAAAGTGGAGATATTCATTTTTTATGAAAGATTTTCTCTTTAATATCTATCTTGAAGATGGGCCCTAATTCTATAAAAGATATTAAAATTTGATTCCTTAATTTTTCAATATAAATTGATGAGAGGGAAAGGGGACTTCTAAAGATTCTCTTAGTTTCCAAAGGTAATAACTTTTTCTATTTTTTAATTTTATTTTCAATTGACAAAGATAAATTATTTCATGGTATGAAGGGAGTTTCTACATTAGATTTTGAAACCAATTCAAATTACACCATAATTCTCATAAAAAGAATGAAAGCACTAGCTATTAATTCACACTCCAACTGTTATTTTTATCCATTTTAAATTTGTTGAGTGATAAAACTTACCTTCTTTGAGTTTTTTTATTTATATTTATATTTCATAATAATATATTAACATCATAAATATCTATTAATTTTTTTATTAAAAAAATATCTTCAATAAAATAAAAATTGTTAATATGTTAAATAAATTCATTCATTGTCATGAAATGAATTGGTCGTAAATTATTCTTTTTAATAAAAAGAATTAATGATGATAAAATGAAGAGATTTAACAATTTATTCTGCAATAAAATATCAATAAAATCATATATAAAGAATCAGAATTTAAGTAACAAGGTCAAATTCAATTATAAGTTTAATGTATACTTCAATTTTTTGTTAGGTTTGTAATTTCTTTTATTTGTAGATATCCTTGACTTTCACTTTAAGAGAAAATATAAAGATTGAAGAAGTTTAATCTACTTATCTCACCAATAACAATAAAATCTTTATGGAGTGGGAATAGATCCAAATGTTTCTTAATCATAGGAAATATAATTACCGAGTCTTGATGCTGACTGAAAGATGCATGAAAGGAAATCAGAGGGCAAACCATTTGGTACGTAATAGAAAGGAAAAACGATAATGAAGCTGAAGACGATATTGCATTTTATGCCAAAACCCATAGACTTCCTGCTGCCATCACTGCATCGACTCAATATCAAGATTCGTCAGAGGAAAGATCAAACGAAAAAATTGATGCAAGGAAAGATCGGAGATGGAGATGGAATTTATGTCCCATATTTTCCACACCTTACAATAGGAAACGGTCCCATTAAGAAGATATTGCATTTGATGGTAGGGCTCTCTCGGTGTCATTTACTGTCAAAACCCATAGATTTCCAGTTTTTTTTAAATTTTAATCGGTTTTTTTTACAGTTTGGTTTTTCTAATTATTTTTTATCCAATTTTCCTAGTTTAATCTGATTTTTAGTTTTTTATTCACCCCTAATCTCACCTGTGACAATAAAATCTTTATGGAGTGGGAATAGATCCCAAAGTTTCTTAATCATATATAGGAAACATAATTACAGAGTCTTAATGCTGACTGAAAGTTGCATCACCCCGAATCAGAGAGCAAACCATTTGGTACGCAATGGAAAGGACAAATGATAATGAAGCTAAAGACGATAGACTGACTTCCTGTTGCTTTTGATGGTAGGGCTCTCTCGGCGCCATTTACGGCCAAAACCCATAGACTTCCTGTTGCCATGACTGCATCGACGAGATATCAAGAGTCATCGGAGGATCAAACAAAAACTTTGACGCAAGGAAAGATCGGAGATGGAGATTAATGTCCGATATTTTCCACACCTTACTAGAGAAAACGGTCCCATGAAGACGATAATGCATTTCATGGTAGGGCTCTCTCGGCGCCAGTTACGGCCAAAACCCATAGACTTCCTGTTGTGGACTGCATCGACGCGACATCAAGAGTCGGCCGGGGATATGACTAACCTCTCCTTTCATATTGTGTTCCAAATGAGATTTGACAAGTTTTGAAATTTTTTTTTGTTTAAAATTAAATTATTTTTTTTATGTTTTTGGATTCATTTTAATTTATGGATCAAAAATATTTTTTAAAATAAAAAATATTATTTTAATATATTTTCAAATAAAAAATAATTGTTACCACACTTTCAAACACTTATTAAATATATGAAGTCTGAATACCAAATCCCATAGACTTGCTAATGACCATGAATTATTATTTTACCCTTACATCATTGGGTCCCAAACTACTAGCTCAAAAGATCAAATAAAAAAAAAAATTGATGTAAGGAAAGATCAAAGATGGAGATGGAGGGAACAATTCCCTTCATCTCTGGAATACACCAACAGACATGAACTATTGGTATTTCTATCGGTGTGAAGTTCTATGAACAGTGCCAAGGGAGGGAAACAGTTCTCTTAGCCTCTGGAATACACCGACGAACACTAACCGTCGCTATTTCCATCGATGTTATACATAGTGAACAGTATCAGGGGGAGGGGAACATTTTCCCGCATCTCTAAATATACCGATGAACACTAATAGTCAGTATTTTCATTTGTGCTATGTACAATGAACAATGTCATGGGGAGGGGAACAATTCCTTTCACCTCTAGAATACACCAACAAACACAAACCGTTAGTATTTCCATTTGCGTGAAATAGTATCAAATGTCAGATTGTATTTGTATTACCTATCTATGCATCCTGCAAATTCTTAAATTGAAAAGAACAACACAATAACACAAGTTCACATAACAATAATAAAATAAATACTTTGCAAATAATCTAATCAATAAATATTACATTATAGCTTGTGGCATTACACTTTCGTGTTTTAATAGTTAGTTAGAATTGTCTTCTTCTTTAATTGACTCGTCATCATCTCCATCACTATCTTCTATTTTGATATCATTGTTATCATCATCTTTATTAACTTGTGCTTGTCCGCTAGAGTTTAGAACAACATTCAACTTCTTAGCATCAACATCAACACAAATATTATCAAAGATGTGAAAATTTGAATTTTCATCTAAGTCAATCGATGGAGTAATTCAATATAGTTCAACCAACTCACTTACTTGAAAGACATCATCTCCCACATTCGAGTCATCATTCTTGTCCTGAACAACCTTGACACGACTCCTCAGTTTGGTTTTCAATATTGATAACCAATCAACTCTTGAACAATCCTTTCTATAGGAAGAGGTATATGTGTAATAAACTTGTTAGCATTACTTGGGAAAAACAAAGACATTGTTGACACTGGATAGTTTTAAGACCCGGCTCAGTCTAAGACCTGGGTTCTGGGTTTTGACCGGGTCGGCCAGGTCAAATTTTGATGGTAGGGCTCTCTCAACGCCATTTACAGCCAAAACCCATAGACTTCCTGTTGCCATGACTGCATTGACGAGATACCAAGAGCTCACCGTGAAACCATTCAAGTGCATTATTTTTTGTAGTTGATTAGTACTTAAAAGAGTATTATTTTTTATCTAATTTTTCCGGTTTAATCGGATTTTTAGTTTTTTATTCACCCCTAATCTCACCGGCAAGAATAAAATCTTTATGGAGTGGGAATAGATCCCAAAGTTTCTTAATCATATATAGGAAACATAATTACAGAGTCTTAATGCTGACTAAAAGTTGCATCACCCTAAATCAGAGAGCAAACCATTTGGTACGCAATGGAAAGGACAAATGATAATGAAGCTAAAGACAATAGACTGACTTCCTGTTGCAATTGATGGTAGGGCTCTCTCGGTGTCATTTACGGCCAAAACCCATAGACTTCCTGTTGCCATGACTGCATTGACGAAACATCAAGATTCGTTCGAGGATATGACTAACCTCTCGTTTCATATTGTGTTCCAAATGAGATTTGGCAAGTTTTCAATTTGTTTTTATTTAAAATTAAATTTTTTTATGAATTTGGATTCGTTTTAATTTATGGATCAAAAATAATTTTGCCATGACAATTACAAGATTTCACAGTTTTACCGACAAAAATATTCTGTTGGTGTGTGACCAGGAGTTTGTCGGTAAATTATTTACCGACTATATTACCAACAATATCCGCTCGTCGGATTCCCTTTTGTCGGTGATTCCACATTCCATCGCTATATCGGTCGGAAAAACAAAAAAAAAACATTTGCCAACGGTTTTACAGACGGAATATGCGCGCCAAAAAAAAAAGTTTCCCGCTTGAACTATACCGACGGAACATACTCCGTAGGTGATATAGTGTATGACCGACAACCATTATGCGTCAGTAAAGTTGTCGGTGAGTGTTTGAAATACCGACCAAATATATTCTTCTGTAAATTTGTCGGTCAGTTTGGCAGCTACTGTTTAATGCCGACAGATTAATTTTGTCGATAAAGCTGTCGGTGAGTGTATGAAATACCGATTGAATGTATCCGTCTGGATATTCGTCGGTGATGGTGACAACCATTGTCAAATGCCGACAGATTAAGACCGTTAGTAAAACCCTTTGTAATTTTTTTTTAAATTTGTTTTTTTTAAAAAAATTAGACTACACAATATAAAATGATATAAATTAATGGTAATAAAGACCAATTATGAAAATAAAATTTATATTAAGCATCAAAAACAAAAAATCAAAGTTAAATAATATTCATTACAAAATGAATGTGTTTCAAAAAAATATTAAATGAAATTTTAAAGGTAAATAATGTTTATTAAAAATTAATATAAAGGTGGAGCTGGAGGAGGAGGAGGAGGAGGAGGAAGAGGCTAGCAGTCATACGGCTAAAAAAGATTAGGTGCACATGTTCCACCTTGTGCCATGTTCATAACCATTTCACGAAGATGTTCATAGGCTGCTCTTTGTTGTTCAGACTCCGCTCTGTGTTGTTCTTTGAGTTGTGTGTATGCCACTATTTGTTGTTCTTTGAGTTGTGTGTACGCCTCTGATAGGTGGTTGTACTTTTCGGTGAGTTGAGCCGTGTGTTGCTGCAAGGCCACAAACTCCTTAGATTGGGAGCTCGATATTGATTGGGAGCTCCCAACGATTGAAGTACTACGAACCGACCGCAAGTTGTCGGCCGTAGTGTTGGAGAGCCTGTAAACCCGATTTTTATCGGGTCCACCTGACGATCCAACCTCCATCCACAAATCTGGATCGAATTCCAGATGGGTTAAATGATTGTCCCGGTATCTCTCCCTTAACCGATTATTATAGGTCTCCTGAAAATAAAAAAAGTAATCATCATATTCAATTCAATAAACATAATAATAACTTACAAAATAAAATGGTTGAACAAACATAACATAAAATGTTGAGCACGGCTGTCAACGAACTATTGCGCCCCCTTTTGGCGGTGTTGACTCCGCACGTGCGTCTCCACAAACAGCTCCATCAAGCTCGGCTCACGTCCAAGAGACGTAGCCTATAATGAAAAAAAATTATTAACAACAAATTAATTGAATGATATATTTCATTTAAATTAATTTTACCATTCGTTTTGCATGTGCAGTAAATGGAACGGAGCCACCGGTATGCGTTGTCATCGAGCCATGAATTGGCCGATTCCGGTTGCCAACACCGGACTGTGAGTGTCATGTGAACCGCTCAGACGTCACATGCTGAAGATAGTGTGGCCATATATCTTCCGGGATGTATATCAGTTTGATATCCCTCCAAACCACAACATCGTTCCAGCCTTGGACCCCTTATCTCTCGCTTTTTTTTTTTGGGCTTCGTACCAAAAATCACGCAACCTACTTCACACAAGCAAAAATTACATTTTGAAACATAACTTTTTTTCTAAAAAAAAATATTGTATTGTTTTCGATGTTATCTAGTTGTCGTGTGATATTCCCACACCCTCCTCACAACAATGTTACGTTCATCGTTCCAGCAGAATCGATTCTATGTATAAAAAATTAATTTTTTAAAAAAATAATACTTTATTGAAAATTATATTAAGAATTTATTAGAAATAAGCTAAAAATTTATATTAACACGAACCTCAAATCTGGAAAACCACGTATTGATTTGAGGCATCCATTCAGGATGTCTTGATATCTGACTCCATTAAAACAATGGAATCTCCATCGACGATTTAAACCCCGATGATATTACTCGGACAACCTCAATGTTTGTGAACCTGAAAATAAATGAAATTAATGAAATAGTGATTACTTCATAAATTATGTTTTTAGTTTTTTTTTTAAAAAGAAAACTAAAACCTTAACAAACTTACATTGAAAGGTCGTCCTTCCATTGTGTCTCATACTTGCGGGTAAATTGATTCCGCTGCGAAGGCACGCCGCCTCTACGCTGTGAACCAGCGCTGGAAGAGGCAGCATTGGTTGACGGTGCAGGTGGTGTAGGTGCCTCACGTAAGGAAATATCATCCTCGCTGCTAGACGAATTTGATGCGACTGGACGTGAACGACCAGCTCTGGTTTTCATTATGCGCATCTACCCAATTTTATATAAATAATTATATAATTAAATTCAAATGTTAAAAAAAAATTTGACAGCACCTCCCCTATACTGATACTACCCAAATCCACAAACCTGCAAATATTAACAATAGCCACAACCAATTGACCCAATCTATACTAATTATTCCAACATATTCAATTACTAATCCTAAGGTAAATTCAACATTAACAATTACAATTCAACAAATTATTCAATAATTATGCCAACACAACAATAAAATATATTCAATAAATTAAAAAAGAATTATATCCTAACTCTCTGTGAGATGCCGACGGACATAATTATATCGGTACGGTCGTCGATGATTGTGGAATTTTGTGTAATTATTTTCAAACTCTTTGTGAGATGCCGACCGACGTTAGTCCGTCGGTATGGATGTCGGTTAATCCATCGGTATAGTCGTTGGTGATTGTGGCGTTTCGCGTAATTATTTTCGAACTCTCTATAAGATGCCGACAGACATGAGTATGGATGCCAATAATTGTTTCATTTTATAGGAAAGGTTGTATTTGTATTGCCTATTTACCTTCCTACAAAAACTTAAATGATAAACTGTCCATCGCATAAAACAATAACAGCAGTGCTTAAACAATAAATATTTCGTGTTACAAAATATATAATCCATAATCTAAATTACATGAAAAAAGGGTTTTACATAGGGCTTCATTTTGATAGTTAGTCGAAATTTTCTTCTTCTTCGTCATCAATTGAATTGTCATCACCTTCATCGCAATCTTCAATATGGATATCATCTTCTTCATCAACATTTTCTTGTCCGCTAGAGCTCAAAACAACATTTAACTCCTCTGCGTCAATATCAACAAGACTATCATCGAAAACACGAAAATTTTAATTTTCTTCCAATTCAATCGAAGGAGCAACTCGATATGGTTCAACCAACTCATTAACTTGAAAGACTTCATCTTGCACACTTGTGTCTTCGTTCTCATTCTGAACAACCTCGAAACGACCCCATGGTTTTGTTTTTAAAACGGACAACCAATCAACTCTTGATCGATCCTTTCTAAATGAAGGGGTGTATGTGTAATAAACTTGTTGACATTGCTTTGCGAAAACAAAGACATCGTTTATGTTGCGGAGTCTAGCTTTTGAGTTGATTTCAACCAGACCATAATGCAGATCAACTTTGATTCCTCTGTCCGTTGTGTCATACCAATAGCATTTGAATAAAAACACTTTATTCTGCTCGTTATGATATTGCAGTTCGACGACCTCTTCTAATCTACCATAGTAGTCAACTTCTAACTCACTACTAGTGGATCCCTTAACACAAACACTGCAGTTGTATGTCTTTCTTCTTTGCTCGTATTCTTCAGTATGGAAAACATATCCATTGACAAAATACCCGTTGTAGCACTTAACTTTTCTTTCAGGCCCGAAGCTTAGTGAAGACAATGACTTAGGCATACTCCTTCCCATTTGAGTATGGCCGGCCAACAAGAATAGGGAGCAACAAATGACCCAAATGGGTTGAATCCGTCTGTACACAATCCAAGACGCACATTCCTTGATTCAGCTGAAAAGTGAGGATGTACACTGTTAAAGCGTTTCCACGCTTCGCCGTTAGAAGGATGCACCATCACACCATCAACCGCATCATGTGTTTGGTGCCATGTCATGTGCTCAGCAGTCCTTGGTGACATGAATAACCTCTGCAGTCTAGGTGTGATCGGGAAGTATCTATGTTTTTTATATGCCAATAGATTCTTTCCCCTGCCAGTTCTTGGGTTTGTAACGGGAATCCCGCATGTCATGCACTCGGTCATCTCAGCATTTTCAAGGTAGTATAACATGCAAAAGTTAGGGCACATGTCAATTTTTTGGTATCCTAAACCAAGAGGTTTCATCATGGCTTCGTAGCATAGAAGTTCTCTTTCAACTTGTTCTCGTCAGGTAAAATGCTTCTCGCCCATTCAATAATTTTATCATACCCAGCCTCACTCAACCTGTGATCTGACTTGATGGTGAACACTTGTGCCACGATAGATAATTTATTGTGGTTTGTGCAGCCATCCCATAATGGTTTGTCATAATCTTTCAACAAATCAAAAAACCTAGCTACATCTACATTAGGTTCTTTTTCTACGATTGGACATTGACTAACATTACCTTGATTCATTCTCGTTGCATCCATAACCATATTTCTGTAAGGATTAGTATTGTCATTTGTCGCTTCATGCATGTTGCTAGCACTAGAAGTTGACCCAACCACCGTTTCTCCCATTCTCTTATTAATAACAAATACCTCTCCATGTGCATACCAACACTCGTAATCCTCCATAAAACCTTTGTGTAGAAGATGCATCATTACAACATCTAGATGCATATACTTTTCATTTTGACACTTCCTGCATGGACACCTAATACCGCCTCTAGTAAATTTCTAGGAATAGATGCTGCGAAATTAATAAAACCTTGAACCCCGTTACAATAATCCATCCTCTGCAATCCTTAGGGTGAATCTAGATACATCCATGAACGATCATTCATAACTTCTATCAAACCTCTATAAAATTATGATGACATCACGTATTAATTAACTAAGTTAGGTAAATAAACTTGCAAAAATATTACTTTACCTTAAGATTATCCAACAAACCAATCATAACTTCTCATCAATATTAAATATTCATTATCATTTATCAACGTCCATACAAATTAATATATATATATATATTAACAAAAATTACCACTCTGCAATACCATCGATAAAACTTAAAACGGACCCATTAAGCAAGCTATTAATTATTTCAAAACAGAACACGTAATTTGGTAATTCCACAAAGTTTTAACAATTTACAAACAAATACAATCTTACAAAATATAAAACAAACCATAACAGGTATAAAATTATACATTCATATACTATAAGTTTGTTTGAGAAATAATAATAAAACATGTACATTTACTAACAAAA
This sequence comes from Populus alba, assembly GCF_005239225.2. Lineage (NCBI taxonomy): Eukaryota > Viridiplantae > Streptophyta > Magnoliopsida > Malpighiales > Salicaceae > Populus > Populus alba. Next base: position 17,143,170 of record NC_133302.1, on the reverse strand, counting down.
TACATATACTAAAAAAACAATAAAATTGACATTTAAATGTTAAAATTTAAAAAGATAGAATTACTTACAAATATTGATAAAATTCATCAGTAAATCAGAACACGGATACTATGACCACAAAACTTCAAGAAATATAACTTGTTGTGCTGAGATGAGGAAGATTTTTGTTTGGGGGCGAGGGGGGATTGGTTATTTGCAGATGGGGAGAGTTAGGATTAGGAAGAAGAAGGAGAAATAGGGGAGGAGAGGGTCGGCAGAGCGGGCATTTATTAACTTTTTTCGACAGAATATGTCTGTCAGTGACTCCGTCGGCTATTCTGATGGAAAAATCGACACATCACCTCACGGATCTGCTTTTTCAAATCCCTTGGTAATTCCGTTAACATTTTTAACGGTGAACTAGTCACGTCACCCATACGAATCTGTCATTTCAAATCCCTCGGTGATTCCATCGATATTGTTGATGGTGAACCGGTCACGTCACCCGTACAGGTCACCCGTTTTGAATCCGTCGGTGATTCTATTGGAAAAATCACCTGACAAAACCTCCACGTCAACGACTTGCCCTTTTTTTCTTAATTCTGAACTTTCTGTCCGTAATTCAGTCGGTAATTACTGACGAAATATAACCGTCGGTAATTACCGACTGAATTATGGACGGAAATAGGCCGTCGGTAATTTTGACCTCAAATTACCGACATAAATATTTCGTCGATGATTCCGTTGCTATTAAGCGAATTTCTGGTAGTGGACTGCATCAACGAGATATCAAGAGCTCACCGTGAAACCATTCAAGTTGTCTTGGAAGAAATGGATGAACAACTTGTCATTATGTATGACCTTTGTTATTTTGTTGTAATATGATCTCATGTGTGTATTAAGGCATTCTAACTCCATGTACTTAATAAATTCTAGTACTCTAAACTCTTTGGTACCACTACATTTGGTATAGGCATATCTCAGCTACTCTAACCAAGTCATTGACGTCAATTCCCTTAATAACTTTAAACCTCTCCTCCGAGGCAACCCATTTATCTTGTTTAGGGTGACCAAAAGATTTAACCCCATCAATGATAACTAGAGCTACTAGCAGTGATAACTTTAAAGATGTTGACTGTATGTCCCTTCCCCTAACTGTGCTCGTAGGAGTTAGTCAAGTAAACTAGTCACTCGAGCCATGTTATTCTTAACATCATCCAACTCTTTTTGGTAGCTGATTAGTATTTAAAAGTGCATTTTTATCAAAGTTTTGTATCATCATTTTGCACTTGAAGTATCAATAACTCCTTAACTAAAGCATGTTTTATAATAACATACGTAATAATATAAGATACCTTTAATTTATGGTAAATGTTCATCTTAAATGCAGGTCTATTACATAAATAAAAGGATTGATTGATGAGTTTAAGTATTGAAATTGAAAGGACAAAGAGAGGGCCAAACTTAGAAAAGAAATGTTGGTGCAGTCCAAACTTGAACACTGTTCGGTAATTGGGTCATATCTCGACTTCTAAATGTCTAAATAACCTCAATTTTTTGGACAGATTTGGTAAGACATAGGCCTACAACTTTTATTTGGAGTCCAAGATTTAAAAAGGCTGTTTTCAAGTCCAAATTATAGCAACAACGGAGAAATCTGAATCTGTCCTGCAACCCATATACTGTTCAATGTTCAGCCCATATTTCGAGTTCTAGAAGTCCAAATGACCTTAATTTTTTTTCCTGGAAAGGTAAGACAATTTCCTAGAACTTTCATGAGTACAGGTGGTTCCAGTTCTGATGTTAGCAATGACGTTTTATTCAGACAAGAAGATAAAGATTTTCACCAAGCCAAGAGTTGGCTAACTACTCAATAATTAGTCATCAAATCAATAGTTCCAAATTTTTGCCTATAAAAGGAGGCATTTGCCATGCATTTAGGCATCTTGGTGTTCAGATCAAGATCATGCTCTTACTCTTTTTCTCTGTATTTTGTAATGTTTAAGTTTTATTTTATGTTATATTAAACTTTTGTTTATGTTTTTCATTTCCTTTCCCTTATTTATATAATTATGTTCTTATCTTGTTTATTCATGTTTCTTTCTTTCATTATGTTTAGCTAAATCTATTATGTCAAGGTGAAAAGGTTACACTAATGGTGTAAGAATAAGTATAATATAAACTCAACATGGATTTTAATGCTTGATACTAACATGTTTTATATTTATTATCTTGCTCACTCTTAATACCTTGCTTGTTAAATGGTTAATCTAGATTTGTGTTAAACAACCCTTGGTACAACAAATGCTTGGCACTTTCATAGCCCAACCGTATGGTATAACCTATACCTGTGCTATGAAAGGAATTTGATTTGTTGTTAACATAAGTTATCACCATGAATACCTGATAATATTTACAAGTATAATTGGCATTACTCGAATAAGATAATTAATGTAATCATGTTAACAATTATAATTTGATTGGAACCTCCTTTGTGTGTTGTTTCCAGTTGAGTAATAAGAGTTTATACTATACTTATTTGAAGTACTATTAGTGGATCCTCTAACCTTGATATTTTTTATTATTATTGTTTAATCCTCACATTAATCTTACATCCCAAAGTCCTCTTTATTATTACTATTACTATTATTAATATCATAACCACCACCACCACTACTATTATTACTATTATTATTGTTGTTGTTATTTATAATTTATATAGTTAACCTCCCTGTGATTCGACCCCGGTCTTGCCGAGTTATTTATTACTTCGACACTCCTACACTTGGAAGAAGACATCAATCTTTTGGTTGTGTCCGTAGTGAGCCCTTTCTTTATTTTCCATCCTTTTACAAAACCTAGTATTGTAGATTTTAGTAGGGGGGCCTAAATTTCGAATACCTATTGGCCACATTTTGAAATTCATAACACAAGTGCATATATATGTATAATTATGCATGATGATGCATGTTTGGATGTGGATTACCAAATTTCTGGACTGATACATGCCATCATTTGGGTAAGATTTTTTATCCTTTTATAACTGTCGAGGCAATTTGATTTGAGCCAATTCATAATATATTTATACACATCAATACAAAATGCTACTGAGAAGACTGGGTCTATGCACTTTTCATTCATGTTCAGTGAAAGCTTTTACATTTAAGAATCACTTCATCAACTGTTACTCCACAACTTCCTCAATTTCTCTTCAATGAAGAGTTGTTCCTTGATGGAGATCTTGAGGGCTTTATTGATGCCCAATTATACATAGAGCTTTTCCAGTTCTTCTCTCAACTCTTTGTCATTGTTAATTTTTCTTCTCCTATATAGTTCAACAACTTGTGAAGCTTTTGTTTTGAATTTGAGATTCATGAAGAAAGTCACCAATGATAGATTTCTACACCTCGAGTATTTTTCACCGGTGACTAGATCTCTCAAACTATCTACTTCTTCTTTTTTATCGACACCAAAAGCTTCCAATCTTGTTTGATGTTTTCCATAACTTTTAAAGCGGATTGGTCTTTGAATAACCCAAAGAATTGTGATAGTTTAGTCATCCTTGGCACATATTATATGCCCCTAAGCTGTCTCGCAACCAAAGCAGGCACATAGCTAACTTTGTTTGTGCCTATGAAGGGCTTGGTGGTATTCTTAGAAAGGCTACTTAGAACCAGAGATACCACTATCACTATAGGTGTTAACACGAGAGTATTACTCATTTATGCTTTGTTGATGACCTTATGATATTTTGTTAGGTAGACACAAATTTAGTGGGTGTTGTGATGAGGGCTCTGGATGACTTTGTTGTGTTATCAAGGCTGATGATCAACCCAGAAAAGAGTCATGTTTTCATATAAGGTGTGGATAATGATTTGAAAGCATCTCTTTTGGATCTCTTGGGAGGCACTTCTAGATACCAGGCCCAAGAATATTATGCACCATCTTCTTTGATTTCCAGGACATGTCCCATGACACTCTTCATCTTATGGCTTGTCTCTTTGGGTTGTCTACACACTATTAACAGACTACAGACTGTTCAGATCATTACCTCTACAATATGTATTTTATGTGGTTTACATGTGGAAACCCATGATCATTTATTTTTTAAGTGCTCCTTCCCAGCAACATTATTTAGATGAATTAAATAAAAAGATATATTAAAAGAATATACTATATTTAATCATTCAAGACAAAGACAAAAATAAAATTATTGAAATGATAAATAAAACTTTGATTCAATTTAGTATTAGTCATTTAATAATTTAAATTTATGGGACACGGAATAGAGATGTACTTTCTTAATAGTAGAAGGTTGTGTTTGTTTTACACCTGCTTTTATGTTTGCGGTGCAACAAATGCAATAAGGTGTTTGGTAACAAACCAAACGTTTTATACTACGTGACCCACTAAAAAATTGAGTTTGAAATGTGGTTTTTGTAAAGTAGTTTTCACATACTTTTTTAACTGGGTTTCATAAAACCCTGTTTGTTTTAGCGTTTCAAAAGTGCTTTTGAAAAATTTTAAGAATTTTTTATTTTTTTTCTTTACTTCAAATTAATATTTTTTGGTGTTTTTAGATCATTTTAATGCGCTGATATCAAAATTAATTTTTTTTTTAAAAAAAATTTTGATGCATTTTTAATTAAAAAGCACTTTGAAAAACAACCGCAGTCACACTTCCACCAAACATTTTAACATGTTTTTTGCTACACATAAATTTCAATTATAATTTTTATTAAACACATATCTAAATCCAACTAACCACAGGTAACCACACTTTTTTAAACTACAACCACAAAAGCTACATGAAAAACAATCACTCGAAGTTGTTGATTTTGTTGGATAAAGATATCTAATAATAACCATATAAATGAAAGTTAAACTCAAATATTCAGATAGTAATTTCATCGATTACTACGAAAGAAAATAAATAAATTAGATGCTTGAAGGACAAATGTAGTCTAAATAATTAATATTTGAAAATAAGTAATCAGAATTAACAAAAATAAGGACAGTAGTAAATCTCAAGACATATTCTATATTCCCAATGCCAGTACAACATACTATATGTCTATAAATAGCCATCCGATACTAGAATTGAAAGCCACAACCCACGTCTGAAGCCATTCTCCGAAACAACACACGATATGGCTCCTAATCTTTCCCATCTTTTATCAGCAATCCTCGTTATCTTTTCTATCCAGTCCTTCAGAGGTCAGGCAAGAACTTTGAAACCCGAGCATCGCCAATCTTTCAGCAGCTTCCTTCAAGGGCTGGAGGGGGTTCAAAAGGGCCAAACTGTGGAAGGGCTTATTGAGCTCAAACAATACCTCAAAAAACTTGGGTACTACCCAAGTGATGATTTCACTCTCACAAGCAGTGATTTTGATGACCACTTGGAGCTAGCACTCAAAACATACCAGGACTATTTTCATCTGAATGTTACAGGTAACCTTGACTCTAGTACCATACAACAAATGATGATTCCACGATGTGGAATGCCTGATATCATAAACACTCCGTCCACTAAACCGAACAGCACTACATCAAAACACAACAAGTTCCACATGGTTGTTCATTATGCTTTCGGGACACAAAAGTGGCCACCTTCCAAGTATGCTCTGACCTACAGATTTGGCTCGGGTGTCCAAGTTGTAGGTTCGGACACCTTGAGGTCGGTCTGCTCAAACGCTTTCCAAACATGGGCAAAGGTTTCTCCATTCACTTTCCAGGAGGCGACTGCCGGTGCATCAGCAGATATTGTAATTGAGTTCTACAGCGGCGATCATGGGGACCAGGTTCCTTTTGATGGACCAGGGAATCAACTGGCTCATGCTTTTTATCCACAAGACGGCCGTCTACATTACGATGCAGACGAGAAATGGAGCACTGACCCCGCAATGGATCAAACTGACCTGGAATCCGTTACTGTTCATGAAATAGGACATCTGCTTGGCCTTTATCATAGTAAAGATCATCCCGAAGCCATCATGTATCCAACGATAGCACCGGGAAAGAAGAAAAGAGATCTCGCCCAGGATGATATTGATGGGATACATGCTCTCTATTCCAATTAATTAATTAAACTATATGCAGTATAAGTTAAGGAATTGCTAGAAAATATCCATGGCAGTTGAAAGCTGGCCTCATCTCCTACTCTAAATATGTTAGATCTAAGTAGATTGGGCTTTTATTCTACATATTTGAACAGCTTTTTATTGTACCAAAATTAAAAAAGAAAATAAATAAAAAAGGCTATATATTAAGTTATTATTGTACGACATGTTAAATTAGATCCTCTCTCTCATGCATGTACCTTCCATGTCATGTTAAATTGTTTAATTCAAAATAATTTATCTACCTTCTCAGTCTCAAAATAAATATGAAGACGTAAAATTCTTGGAATATATAAGTATACATCAATATTTTTTTATGTTTAATACGTGATTCTCTTTTTACCATTAATCAATGCTCTTATTTATTTTTACTAATAATCACAAAAAGTTTTCTAAGGATTATTTTTTTTATGGTTTGAAAAATTATATTTTATATCATAAATTTCATTCGCGAATTTACATTTAGTATCCTTTTAAGAAAGCCAACAAAATATATCTCATTATTTACTAAATTATTATTTTAACGACTAAAAAATCTTTGAAATCTCAAAATAACAAAATTATCATTCATGATCAATTCTTGAACACAATCCTTTTCAGGAAGCCATAAAAAAGTGCAGCAGGCAGGTTCTCTCATGAATCTTGATTCTTGGGGAATTCTTAGTAATTATTCACTTTTAATCTCCATGATTTAGCTTTGTTGCTTTTGCTTTAACTTTCTGATGTTATTATCTACGGCTAAACAAGTCTGCTGATGCTGCATTTAGGATGCAAAATTTGTTTAGGTTCCGTGAATTGTCAGAGTTTGATGACAAGAAGCGAATTGATCAGAACGCAAGGCGACGTAAGCCACAACCTGAGGCAATCTGGTTCAGTTCAGCAAGGCCATCATCATCATTTTATGGTGCAACTTCAATTTCAAAGGTTTTAACTGTCGTGTTCCTAAAATAATTTGATTGAATCTTATACGAATCCTTAAATGCATCTTCTGATGACGCTGTGCTTGTTGTTATTGCTAGTTTGTTTTTGTATTTTGAAAGTTTTTTTTAAAATAAAAATATTAATTTTTTTACTTTAAATTATTGATGTGTTATGTCAAAATTAATTTTTTTTTTTAAATAATATTATTTTAATGTATTTTTAAATAAAAAATAATTTTAAAAACAATTACCACCACAGTTATAAACATACATTATATATCTGTAAAATGCCAGTTAACTACCTTCTGTCTGACTCGCTTTTTAATTATATAATTAAATAGCGATAGTCTAGAACCCTAGTAAACATTGTATCAGAATGAAGATCAACATTACAGAATGAAGATCAAATCATTCATCTTTAAACTTCCTTGTATTCAGCAACAGTTCAAACTTCCTTAAGACTAGGAGTCTTCGTTTTATCCTTCCTTGTATTTAGGTGTTGATTAGTTTCTCCTAAACCCATATGTACAGCAGCTTGGATGATTAATAAAAGTAAGCAACAACATTGTAGAAATTGTTCCATCTATCATGGTATCAGAGATGCCTAATTCTATTCTTCATTAGTTTCTTTCTTCTGTCACAAACCATCGATCTTCTTGTTCAAAACATAAAATGACCACCCAAATTGACTCAGCAGCTACTATCTCTTCTTCCAGCCTTCCACACCATGAGGTTCCTCTCATTACAATAAATGCTATTGCACAAACACCTCTCAAATTCACATCCACAAACTACATTTCTTGGAAGCTTCAGTTTGAAACTTTATTCATTAGATATGATCTCATTGGATACATCGATGGATCAACACCTTGCCCTCCCAATATCATTACTGCAGACAACATCACAATAACAAATCCCTCTCATAAACTTTGGATTCATCAGGATAAGCTTCTGCTTAATGCCTTGATTGGCTCTCTTTCTCCTACCATTATTCCTTTTATTGCTTGTGCAGGGACTCCTTAAGAAGCATGGATCATACTTGCCAACACGTATGCTAAACCTTCACGTGGTCGCATCAAACAAGTTAAAAACCAACTCAAAAATCCATCTAAAGGATCTCAGACCATTACTGAATTTCTTCACTCTATTAAAGCATGTGCTGATGAACTGGCTATATTAGGTGCACCAATGGATCCAGAAGACCTCACTAACCAAATTATGGATGGTCTCGATGATGACTACAAAGAACTTGTATGTACAGTTCAAGCCCGTGACAATTCCATTTCATTTGATGAATTACATGAAAAGTTTCTTTCTTTTGAAGCCACGTCCTCATCCCATGCAACACCCCTTCCTATTATAGCCAATCCTACACAAAAGACATCTCATGCATGGCGTGGCACCTGACCAACCTCCATTAATCACCCTTCTTATTCCTCCACTTATCACCCTCCTTATTCCTCCCCTGCCAGTCCCTAATATTGGCGTTCTTCCCCTACCACCACTTTCAGGGCTCCCTTCACCTCAAACACTCGTCGTCGGAAAATCCCGCGTAGCCATTGGCTGGCAATTTTTCTCGTTGTTGTTGCATTTGTTTGAATTGGTTCGTTATGAGTCGCCACCTAGTATTTAATTGAGAGTTACTAGGAAACCCTGGTGGACTGGTCTTGTCAGAGATTCGCGGGTAAGGGATTAATTGTGGTTAGGGAAGGTATTAGCACCCCTAACGCACCCTACCTGAGGTAAGCTGCTACGTGGACTTGATGTGTTAAAGAAGTTTTAAAAATTTTGTCTTTTCATCGGATTTTAGAAATACAACTTTCGTACAAGTTTGTACTTCTACACCGTGATCCAATCAAAATATTAAATCCTTCTTTATTCCTGCAATTTTATCATAAAAAAATTCACAAACAAAATACACACACCACATTCAAGCTTCGTGAGCTTGATGTAATTTTTAAAATAAATTTTTTTAGCCCAATTCCCAAAATATATGTAAAAACATGTTCTTACATTTTCATGAAAAAACACAACATGACTTTATCTATCCTCAGATAGATGTGCATGTAAAATTAAACACTTTACTTCTTTTTGTCCTTTTTTTATTTTTATAATTCAACATTAAAAAAAAAGAACACCAACACACACACACACACACTCTTTTTTATTATTCTTTTCTTTTCTTTTCTTTTCTTTTTTTTTTCTTTTACATTCACATTTACACAAAATACAAATTCAAAAACTAAATAAAAATTACATTAAATAACTTAAAATTAACAAAATAGTCCCTAAAACTCTAGAAATTGCATTGAAGGACACTTCCGGGACTGCATGAACAGTGGTGGCGCGTCTTCCCAGGCGCCACCGCCACTGGCGGCGCGTGGGTTCACGCGCCGCCGCTGGAAAACCTGAAAAAACAGAGGTGCCTGGAGCGGCTTCTTCTCCTGTTCAATTTTCTGCCGGCGGTGAGGGTCCAGTCACCTACAAAAGGAGAAAACACACACAAACCAGTTGATTTTATTTCGTTTTCAAGATCTGCTTTTATATATTTTTTTCTTCTGTTCGTTGTTCCTTTCTTCTTTCCCGTTGGCAGATCTACGGCAGTGTGGCTATTCAGTCGGCGGCTGAGGGAAGATCGATAGAAATGGCTGGAGGTGTTGTCGAAGGAAGCCAATCTGCGGTGTCGACCAGGTGAGGGAGGAGAAGGGCGACGCTGCTGCTGCCACCGCTGGGGAAACAGCTGGAGGAGGGGAGCTTGTCTCGCGGTGTGGCTGAGCTGGGTTCTTCAGTCGTGAGGAGATCGGTGGCGGTGCTGAGGAGATCACTTGCAGATCGGTGGCTTGGTGGAAGGGAGATTAGTGGTGAGGGGCGGCGTCTCTGGTGGCTAGGAAAGGAGCAGCCGAGAGAGAAGAGAGGGAGAGAACCGGCCGGGGAAGCGGCTGAAGGAAGAAGAAACTGAATCTGGAGGGGGACTGTCTTTGGGGTTCTCTAGGTGTCGGTTGTGTTGGGGAAGAAGGGAAAACCGTGGGGGAGATGGTGAGCGGCGGCCTGGAGAAGAGAAGGAGATGGGGCTCCGGTGGATTTTTGAGGGCCGGCCAGTTTTGAAAGGGAGCAGGTTCGATTCTGTTTTGGTTGTTTGCTATTGAGGGAGGTAGATGCCGGTGCTGGAAGATGACAGCGGAGAGGGGGGAACAACCGGGAAGAAGAAAATGCCTCAGCTGCAGGGGGCAGCGGCTCTTTCTTTTTGGGTAGTGATAGATTTTAGGTTTAGGGTTTTTTGGTGTTTGGTTTGAAACTTAGGTTTTCTGGTGCAGTCAAAATTATCCCCATGTATCAAAATTGCCCCCCTTAGCTTTGAGTTGAAAGCTGCTATTTATAGGTAAATTATTTTTTTTTTGGGATTTAAAATTGGTCCCTCAATTTTTGTGCTTGGCCCCTAATTTCAATTGGTAAAAATTAAATTTGGTCTTAAAATTTCAATCTTTTCAATTAAGTCCAAATTGGGCTCCCAAACTTAATTTTTCACCAATTAAGCCCCCATATTAATTTGACCCATTTAAAGTATAATTAAGTCCTTGCACTTAATTAAATCCTTCAATTGGACCTAAATTAATTCTTAAACATAATTAAAATTTAATTTGGCCCATGATTAAATCAAATTGGCCCATTAAAAATTTAATTATGTCATTGGACTTAATTTTTATGCAAATTCATCCAATAATCATTTAATTTAATAGGGGATTTGATTTTTAAGTCAATTTGGGCTTTAAATTGAAGAAATTTAAGTTCTAGGGCCAAATTATAATTTTTAGGATTTTATTAAGTCAAATCAGGGGCTTAATTGCATAAATATTGAAGTTTAATGGCCAATTAGGGGTTTAATTGTGAAAATCCAAAACCAGCCACCAATTTGGAAAAGGCGCAAAGATAAGGGGCTGTTTGGAATTGATTGAGGGGCCTAATTGAAGAAATTGGAAGTCTATTGATCAATTGAGGGCTAAATTGCATAAATCAGAGGCCAAGGACCAAAGTGGAAAAGGCGGCCAACTAGGCGGACAAGACCGAAATTGGTAGGGACGTAATTGAAAGGAACAAAAATAATTGGGGGACTGATGTGAACGTTGGCGCGTTTCTGGCGCCACTTTTAAATGAAACGGCGCGTTTTCTCCAAAACGACGCCGTTTCATGCGTTTTAAAAAAAAAAAAAAAAAAAAAGACCAAACGGTGCCGTTTTGAACGGCACTGTTTCTCTTCTTCTTCCCCCCGCAAGCGTAGCAGAGAAGAGGAAAACCGGGGTTTTTGTCCCCACCTCTCTCCTCAAGTGCCATGGCCCGACGCTCCACGCCTTGGGACCCCCGAAATCGAAGCCACTGGCCGACCACCCGCCGCGCCACCGAAACCGAGAGAAGCACCTTGGCAGCGGCGCCTGCCGACCGACCGACCAGCACGCCTCGCTCCCCACGTGGTCACGCCCCGATATCCCTATAAATAGAGAAGAAACAGAGTGTAAAAGATGGAGAGGAAGAACGAAAAAGAGGGACCCGAAAAGGAAAGAAAAACCAAAACAGTGTGAGAGAGAGAGACCGGAGGAGAGAGAAACCACAACTTTAGAAACAGCGACTGGAAACACAGGGTGGAGCAGCTTGGGATAGTGCAAACCGAGAGGGGACTCAAGCATTTGAAACAGAAGCAAACGAACTGAAGGAGTGGGTCTCGGTCCTCTTGAAAACCACCGCGAGCTAAGCCGCTGCCACCGCCACCACCGTAGCCTCCGCCAGTAAGCCGCCGTCTCCGCTGCGCCAGGTACGCCGCCCCCCCTGCATTTTCTTTCAAGGCTGGCATAGTTTGGCCTCCTGCATGCAGAATCGTTTCTGCATGCAGGAGGCACGGGGGGAAAATAATTCCCCCCGTTCATTTCTGTTTTTCTTTTGGGCCAGACAGGGTCTGGCCCAATGATATGGGTCTGGGCCGGTCCGGCCCAGAAGACGAGATACTGTTGGGCCAAGTCCGGCCCAACATTTTTTTTGGGGCTGGAGTCTGGCCCAATTAATTGGGCCGGCCCAGCCCATTTAATATATTAATATTATATTATATTATTATGTTATTATATTATGCATGTGTGTGTGTATATATATATATATTTTTAAAAAAAATATATAAAAAAATATAAAAAAATTCCGAAAAGTAAAAAAAATATATTGTTGGTTTTTATATACATTGATTTGCATTTTTATATACTATGGGGATATAATTTCTGTGTTTAAAAAACACCCGTTTTCGTCAAAAAAAAAAAATGTTTTCTTGCGTGTTGCATACGGCCAATACTCTAACATGGTTTTGAATTTTCTTTTTTTATATACAAAAAAAAATATTGGAAGCTTTGAAGGTGTGTTTTCGCATAGATTTCTTAAACACAAATCATTTTCTTGCATTTGTGGATTTTACAACATGTTTGTAAAACTCCAAAGGGTATTGGCCAATATTCCAAAAACTATAAAAATCTTATTTTGGGAGCAGAAATTGTATTTATTATTCACCGCTAATGTTTGGATGAAGAAATTCTTAAAAGGACGAACATCCAAAATATTATTGGGAGTAATAAATCAATGCACATGTTGGAAAGAAGCTTTGGTTGCAATCGAGGACATTGCAAAATTTTAATTTTTGTTTTTTACTCCATGGTTTACGAGTCGTGAAAGTATAAAATTGTTTTTTTTAAGAGTTGTGAATTTTTTCTTCGTTTTTTTTTTTCTTTTCTTTTCTTTTCCGGGCGATTTACGAGTTGACGGGATTAGAAAACACCAACACCATAGACTATAGAGCAAACCAAACACCAAGCAGCTTACCTTAGGTAGGCCGTACTAGGGGTGCTAGTACCTTCCCTTTACGCAACCAGTCCCTTGCCTTAGAATCTCTGAAAGACCAGTTAGGGTTCCTAGTGACCAAATACTAGGTGGCGACTCCAAAGAACCAAATCATTAGAACACAAAAAAAAATATATATATATCTCCAGCCGATGTCGCGCCTATTATTTATAATTTTTTGTGGGGGTGTGACAGAATGGCGACTCCACTGGGGACCTTAGGACTAAGCTTGATTTGTTTGTTTGTTTATGTTATGGGTTATTGATTTTTGTTTTCTTATGATGCTTTGTTTAAAAGCTTTAGCATATATCTTTACATTCTATCATACATGGCATAGTCATGCATCACTTTATTATTATTATTATGTTTTGGAGGGCACACACATGTAACTCTAAGTTTAAGTGGGGGACTAGTAGCTTGCCTTATGACTTGAGTCAAGGTTTAAGTTTGTGTAAACCCCAACTCTTTGCTGAGTGTTTAGACTGATAGTGATTGGTACACGTGCCATCCCACTATCTGCTGGACCTCCATATCGCCTTTACGAGGGTGATCACTGGAACAGCAAGAGACCCTCTTTTAGAGACCTAGTAGTAAACCTGCCCTATGTCTACCGTAAAAGAACTAGAACCTATCCTTAGGGTGTATGTTCCGATATAAATCTTTTGCATCGAAACAAGACTAACCCCCCATGCATTTTGAATTGCAGGATTTGTGAACGAAATGACCATCATCAAATCTTCCATCATAGAGTATGGAAAGAATTCTGAACTGTCACAATTGACTGAAGGAGACTGCCTTAGAAGCGATGCTAAGAAGATGAACAAGTTAACGACCCATTTTCAGAATGTGGATAAAGATGCATTTTTTAGGAAATACGGACATTTGATGGAAATCGCAAAGGTAGAAGTTTTAAGCCCAGCTGTGCGAGCCTTAGTTCATTGAGGAATATGGATTATTGACTGAGTTTCCGAACGACCTGTATCGGATTTATTCTCCTTTGAGATCCGACAAAATCATCCCTGAGCTGTCAAAACTGCTCAGAATCTCCAACTTGGAAAGGTTTCTGGAAAAGAATGGCACCGGTTTGAAATGGAGGATGCTAGAGTTGGAAAAAGAGTCAGGAGTAGAAAAAGAGAGATTGATTGCCTTAGGTATATTTGGCCTTGTGTTGTTCCCAAGTCAGACTAGTTTAGTAAGTTTGGAGGCCGCTGCTGCTTATGTGGAGTATGAGAACACACAGATCAATCCAGTGGTTGCCATTTTAGCCGAAACATTTTTGACACTTAACCATTGTAGAAGGGCTGGAAAAGGGGCAATGAGATGCTGCACGCAACTGTTGTATATTTGGATGGTTAGCCATATCGAAACGAAGAAACCTGTCTTCAATAATTTTTGGTGGTTCACCCAAAAACCCCTAAAGTTAGTAGAAGAAGAAGAGTGGGGAGATCTAGACAACCAGGGTTGGGTTGTTAAATTAGAAGGTTTACCTAATAGCGATTTTAAATGGAGAGCACCATGGATAGCGACAATGAAGGTCCTAATGAGTTGTGGACAAAGGCGTTGGATACCATTGGTGGGGATTACAGGTTATGTGAGTTATGCTTCGGCTTTAGTGGTAAGACAACTTGGGGGCATGCAGTTTGTTCCCCGGACTATGGGAATTGCTCAATTCTTTGGTCTGTTCAAAGATCCCATGGCAGAAGAAGTTTTGGAGATCATCAAACAAGATTGGAAGCATCTAGTGTTGGTGGAAATAGAAGGTTTGAGAGATCCAAGTGTGAGCGAAGGATATGTAAAATGGAGAGCCTCAGCTGCTTCAGCCATGTCTTGTGTAGAAGCTAAATCTCCTCAAGCTGTAGAGGAGCCTATTAAGAGAAAGGAGGTTAATATTGAAGATGATTCAGCTGCTTCAGCCATGCCTCGTGTAGAAGTCAAATCTCCTCAAACTGTAGAGGAAACCCTCAAAAGAAAGAGGGTTAGCGGTGAATTGAGAAGGCAAGTGGACAAAATGAGAATAGAGTTGAGCAAGAGCAGAAAGGACAAGGCAACGTTGGAAGAAATGATGTTAGAAGAGGATAAAAGGAGAACATTTCTAGATGAGCAAATACAGTATAGAGATGCAAAAATAACCAAGCTTGAGTTAAACTTGGTTGAGGAGAAGATTGCTAGGGAAAGAAGTGAGAAGGAGCTTAAAGGGTTGAGTTTGGATTGGATGCAAAGTTGCTCTGAACTTGAAGCAATGGAGATGGACTTTAGCGATTGCCAAGAAAGTGCAAAATATTACCAAGAAAAATTTGTGCAAGTGCAATTCAAACTAATGGAAAGGATTAGGAGGTATAAGGATTTGAATAAGAAATATATAGAGTTGGAAAGCAAAAGGGGAGGATTCGAGGAGGTTAAAGCAGAGTTAGCGACCAAGAGGAATGAGATAAAAGTTATGAGGATAAAGCTCGACAAAGAACGCGAAAAGTCGAAGTATTTAGACGAGAAGCTAGTAGCAACGGAAAAACACAAGGATCGAATCGACGCCAACAACACTGCTTTGAACAGAACTAACATGTTGCTCATAGAAAAAATGACCAAAACAGATGAGCAAATGGACGAAGTTGCTGCACATGCTCGAATTATTAGAATCAATGCGCGGAATGTGGGAGGAGACATCATTCGCTATCGCCGAAGCCTAGCTGAAACCGATGCCTTTCTAGGGAAGATTGAGAATCGCGACTTTGCTTTCTTACCTTTGGCTAAAGAGTTTATGGAGGAAAGAGATTAGCATGTTGTATTTCTAAAATGTATTTTTATCCAAGCATTAATGAAAAGGGCGTTGACCCATCTTCTTATGCAAAATCTGTCTCTTGGTGAACATGATTCAAGCAAACGACTCGAAAGGCAGAACTCCTATCAAAGCAATGTGACAAGAGAATGCTTACAATGGGATGGTTGTTTTTCGTTCACAATAAAACATGCATGCATCCATCACAATCATACATTTTCTCATACATCTATGCATGCATCTCCAGATCATGAAACATAGGTCCCACATCCAGAGTCCACCAAACCCGGTCCAGATCAAGAATGGAAAACGAAGAAAGAGCTCAGTTAGAGTCACACTACCAGACCGAGTTGGAATCCGTGAAAAATGAAGTTTCCCGGTTGACCAATCTGCTTGAGCAACTTTTAAAAGCCAAGAATGGGGAGGGAACATCTACCCAACCACCTATAGGAGCACCGTCGGCCCCTGTCCCGTGGGTATCTCAGAATATGGGGGCAGATTCAGTGACAGGGCAGCACTTTGCACCTACCATTCCCATTCAACCCCCTCAAGCTCACATCACTGTAGATTTAACAGCTGAGGGGCCCTCCGATAATAGGTCCACTGGTTTTATGAACGATGACAAGATATCAGCTTTCGAAGAAAGGTTAAGAGCAATCGAGGGAAATGACTGGTTTGACCCCATGCGAGCGTCGGAGATATGCTTGGTGCCAAACATCACGGTACCAAAAGATTTTAGGATACCAGAGTTTATAAGGTACACTGGGTTGGAATGCCCAAACACTCACCTTCGATCTTATGCGCAAAGATGGAGGGACGAGGCCACACACGTGCAACCCCCTTTGATAGAAACGGAGATGGTGACTTTGTTCACCAATACCTTCAAGGCACCCTACTATGAGCATTTAATGGGTAGCTCATCTCAACATTTCTATGATGTTGTACGTGTGGCGGAAAGGATAGAGCAAGGAATTAAAGTAGGGCGCATAGCGGGGCCTTTAGAGTAGAAAGGTTTTATGGGAAGGAAAAGAGAAGGGGATGTTAACAATTTGGAAGGCGGGTACAAAGGCAAAAAAGTGAATTTCCACAGTCCACAAGCACCTACCTCTCAATTCCCACGTATAAACTTTAACCAACCTTTTTCACCTAATCAAACAAATAACCAACCAAACTACCAAAATCATTACCAAAGACCCCACTCAGGATACACTTTAGAACAACTGCCACCATTACCCATGCCTTTGAAGGACATGTATGCCAAACTTTTGAGCATTGGACAAATAGCTCCTATCCCTACACTACCACTACAACCACCATTCCCAATTTGGTACAAGCCCGATTTGACTTGCGAGTACCATGGGGGTAATCCCGGGCATGGGATTGAAACCTGCTATGCATTCAAGAAGAGGTTATTGGAACTTATTAAGTTAGGATGGGTATCCTTCGAAGACAAGCCCAATGTTAATTCAAACCCATTGCCTAAACATGTTCCAAACAGTGGCGGAATAGGCATGATCGAAGTGGGAAATCAATGCAAGGTGTTGAAGGTGCCGATGAAAAGGTTGTACGACATGTTAGTACAATCAGGATTTCTAGCGGTGAAGGTGGTAAGCCAATTGGAGAGAAGTGACTACTGTGAGTTCCATGAAAGAGATGGACATCACATTGAGGATTGCACCGAGTTTTGCGAAAAGATCGCTAAAATGTTGAGGATGAGACAATTGAGGATTGAACCCATGGAGAGCAGGTGTGAAGTAAGTATGATGGAAGGTCAAGATAAGATGGCAGGAATTTGCAGGGTTCAACAGACTGCTAATGGGCCCCCAAGGCTGATCTTGGTTAAACCATCCTGCACAAAAGAGAATCAAAAGGCCATGCCGTACAATTATGGGTATGCCTCCAACGTTCGAGCTCCTCTTCCTTTGTTCCAGATGGAGATAAGTGGTTTGACCAGAAGTGGTCGTTGCTTTACGCCTGAAGAGTGGAGGAAGGAAAAGGGTAAAGAAGTGGTAGATCTGGACAAAGCACCAGAAGTTAATAAGCTAGTAACGGAAGAGGAGTCGAATGAATTTTTGAAGTTGATCAAGCATAGCGAATATTGCATAGTGGATCAACTAAAAAAGACTCCAGCTCGGATCTCCCTTATGTCCTCGATACTCAGCTCTGAGCCGCATCGAAATGCCTTGCAAAAGGTATTGAATGAGGCGTATATACCCCAAGATATTGAACATAAAACTATGGAGCATTTAGTGGGGAGGATCCATGCAACTAATTACCTCTACTTCACGGCTGATGAGCTTGATGCTGAAGGTACCGGACACAACAAGCCTTTATACATTACGGTTAGGTGCAAAGACTGCCTCGTAGGGAAGGTGCTCGTCGATAATGGCTCGGCCCTGAACGTATTGCCAAAGCATATTCTGGAGGAAATGCCGATTGATGAATCTCATATGAAGCCAAGTACTATGATGGCCAGAGCATATGATGGCTCACCTAGGCCAATACTTGGGACTTTAGAAGTGGAGCTATATGTGGGACCGCAAATGTTCCTAGTGACACTTCAGGTTATGGATATTCACCCTTCCTATAGTATGCTGTTGGGAAGACCTTGGATCCACGCAGTGGGGGCAGTAGCTTCGTCATTGCACCAATGCTTGAAGTACATCATGAATGGGATGTTGGTAACCGTCAAGGCTGAGGAGATAATATCCATGATAAAGAATGTGGTTGTGCCTTTCATCGAAGCGGGGGATTGCAAGGATAACAATATCCATGCTTTCGAGATCGTGAACATCGACTGGGTGCCGGAGAACACCGTGTAAGAAGGCCAAGGATCTCAGAAGCAGCAAGGATGGCAAGTCTATGTTTCTTGAACCGTGGGATCCCACGTCGATATAACCGCACTTGCGGAATACCAGAGAGGGCTAATCCGACAAGGAAGAGAAAAGTTGATCAAAGATTTGGGTTAGGATATCAACCTAACCAAGAGGATTATCGTTGGGCTGCTGATCGGAGAAGGACAAGAAGGATGGCTAGAATTAAAGGAAGAGATCTTGAAGAAGAACAGCTGGAAATCCCTCCCCTTAGCGTATCATTCCCAAGAGTTGCATACATAGTGCAACATGATAAGGGAGCTGAAAGCCTGGGTCTAGAGCTGGCAAATATGAGCATAAACACCTTGGAGGGAAAGGAGAAGGAAAAAGGTGATGCGAAAGAAATAGCGGGAAAAGAAGATGAAGTGCTGCCACAACTAACGATCCATACACTAGAAGAAGTCTCCGCCAAGACCTTTGT
Source organism: Populus alba (assembly GCF_005239225.2). Taxonomy (NCBI): domain Eukaryota; kingdom Viridiplantae; phylum Streptophyta; class Magnoliopsida; order Malpighiales; family Salicaceae; genus Populus; species Populus alba. The sequence continues at coordinate 17,124,221 of NC_133302.1, read as the reverse complement.
GCGCAAGTTGGCTCAAGGCGAAAAGTTCCAGAATTGGGTGACCCAAGAAGCTCCAATGGTTTTCAAAATGTAAACCAACTTTGTTTGCCTTAAAATGTTTTTGTCATTTGCTTATGCTTGCTTTATTTTTCTCTAGTTGACAATCGAGGCTCATGATGTCAGCTAGATTCTATGTTTGTCATGGAGCCCACCTTTCCCTTTGGATAAATGTGAGATCATGCACTTTTTCAAAAATTGTTTATTTATATATATGCATTTACACCAAGCACTTCCCGCTTTCAGGAATCCTGAAAGCGGATCTCCTACAACATCACATACATCTAGCATCAAGAATAAATGGCCAAACTTGAACGAGCATGTAATATCTATGGAAGAAGAAGAGTGGGATGAAAGCAATATCAGTGAATTCACCAGGCTAGTAGAACAACAGGAACAAACTTGGAAGCCTGCCACCGAGGAACTCGAAACTATCAATGTGGGCAATGGTCAGCTCAAGAAAGAGTTGAAAATAGGTACCTTAATTACTTCTGAACAAAGGATAAAACTGATCACCCTATTACAAGAATATTCAGATGTCTTTGCTTGGTCATATGAAGATATGCCCGGTTTGGATACAAGTATTGTAGAACACAAGATACCGTTGGAAGAAGGGTATAAACCAGTCAAGCAGAAACTGAGGAGGGCCCACCCGGACGTCTGGATCAAGGTCAAGGCAGAACTCGAAAAGCAATGGGATGCTGGCTTTCTAGAAGTAGTTAGATATCCGCAATGGGTATCTAACATTGTTGTGGTGCCTAAGAAGGAAGGGAAGATTAGAGTTTGTTTAGATTTTCGGAATTTGAATAGAGCTAGCCCTAAGGATGATTTTCCTCTACCACACATAGATGTTTTAGTGGATAATGCTGCCTGAAGTTCCACTTATTCCTTTATGGACGGTTTTTCAGGATACAATCAAATAAAAATGGCTCCCGAGGATAAGGCGAAAACAACTTTCGTCACACCTTGGGGGACCTACTGCTACAAGGTCATGCCATTTGGGTTAAAGAACGCAGGTGCAACATATCAAAGAGCAATGGTGACTCTATTCCACGACATGATGCATAAAGAAATTGAGGTGTATGTAGATGATATGATTGCCAAGTATAAAAAGGGACAAGATCATGTGGAAGTTTTGAGGAAGTTATTTGAGAGGTTGAGGAAGTATGAACTAAGGCTTAATCCTGCAAAATGTTCATTCGGAGTTAAATCGGGCAAGCTGTTGGGATTTGTGGTAAGCGATAGAGGTATAGAGGTGGATCCAGACAAAGTAAGGGCCATTCAAGCTATGTCATCCCCTAAGACGGAGAAAGAAGTAAGAGGATTCTTAGGAAGGTTGAATTACATTGCTCGATTTATAGCTCAGCTAACAACAACATGCGAGCCTATATTCCGACTACTAAGGAAAAAGAATCCTGGAACCTGGAATGAGGAGTGTGAGGAGGCATTCAATAAAATCAAGCATTATTTACAAAATCCACCTTTACTGGTGCCTCCTGTATCAGGGAAACCTCTCATATTATATCTAACCGTAACTGAAGTAGCCATGGGATGTGTATTGGGTCAGCATGATGAAACCGGAAGGAAGGAAAGAGCTATTTATTACTTGAGTAAGAAATTCACTGAATGTGAGTCTAGATACACGGAGATAGAAAAGCTTTGTTGTGCGTTGGTGTGGGCAGCAAAGAGGTTGCGACATTACATGTTATACTATACCACTTGGTTGATTTCAAAATTTGATCCCCTGAGGTATATTTGTAATAAGCCTTTTCTCTCAAGTCGAATTGTAAGGTGGCAGGTTTTATTAGCAGAATATGACATAATGTACATGACAAGGAAAGCCGTAAAAGGGAGTGCCATTGCAGACCATTTGGCCGATAATGCTGTTGAAGATTAAAAACCTTTGGATTTTGATTTCCCTGATGAAGATATATCGTCAATAGAAAAGGAAGAAGAGAAGACAGATTGGTGGACCATGTTTTTTGACGGGGCAGTAAATGTATATGGTAACGGGGCAGGGGCGGTAATAATCTCTCCTAATAAGAAACAATACCCAGTTTCGGTCAAACTACATTTCAAGTGCACCAACAATACAGCTGAGTACGAAGCTTGTATACTCGGTTTAAAAGCGGCATTGGAGTTAAAGATAAAGAAGATAGATGTATATAGGGATTCAATGTTGATCATCTGCCACGTCAAAGAGGAATGGCAAACCAAAGAGGAAAAGTTGAGGCCGTACCAGGAATACCTATCCATGCTAGCAAAGGAATTTGAAGAAATTAGATTCACCCATCTAGGAAGGGAAGGGAACCATTTTGCGGATGTTTTGGCCACACTAGCTGCTATGACTACCATTGACCTCAAGTGCAAGGTACAACCGGTACACATTGATATTAGAAATGATCCAGCGCACTGTTGTTTAGTTGAAGGAGAGATGGACGGACAACCTTGGTATTACGATATCAAGAATCTTGTGCAGAATCAGGAATATCCGGTGGGAGCTTCTAAAACGGATAAGAAAACCTTGAGAAGGTTGGCTATAGACTTCTATTTAGATGGAGAGATTTTATATAAAAGATCATTTGATGGAACCCTGTTAAGGTGTTTAGATGAGGCAGATGCTAGAAAGGCATTAAGAGAGGTCCATGAGGGGATTTGCTCAACCCATGCTAGCGGGCCCATGATGGCAAGGAAAATCCAAAGGGCTGGTTATTTTTGGATGACACTAGAAAAAGATTGTATCGACTATGTCAGAAAATGTCACAAATGTCAAATTTACAGTGATAAGGTCAATATGCCACCAGCTCCTCTGTTTAACTTAACATCTCCATGGCCCTTCGCGATGTGGGGAATTGATGTGATTGGACCTGTAAACCCAAAAGCGAGCAATGGTCATAGATTTATCCTCGTGGCTATTGACTACTTCACAAAATGGGTAGAAGCCGGGTCATTTGCTCATATGACACAAAAAGTGGTGAAGAAATTTATTGAGAGAGATTTGATATGTCGGTATGGTCCCCCAGAACAGATTATAACTGATAATGCCCAGAATTTCAACGGCAAGATGATAATAGAGCTCTGCACTAAATGGAAAATCAAGCATTCCAATTCTTCGCCATATAGACCAAAGATGAATGGGGCGGTAGAAGCTGCTAACAAGAATGTCAAAAAGATTGTTCAGAAGATGGTAGTCACCTATAAGGATTGGCATGAGATGTTACCATTTTCCCTTCATGCATATCGCACCGCAGTTCGAACCTTAACAGGGACTACCCCATATTCTTTGGTGTACGGTATGGAGGCAGTGATGCCTTTGGAAGTGGAAATCCCGTCGTTAAGAGTGTTAATAGATTTTGAGATAGAAGAGGCCGAGTGGGCCAGAGTGAGATACGAGCAATTGAACTTGATCAGTGAAAAGAGGATGGCCGCAATATGTCATCACCAACTTTACCAGAAACGAATGGCTAAGGCGTATGATAAGAAGGTTAGACCGTGTTTGTTTCAAGAAGGGGATCTGGTATTGAAGAAAATATTGTCATTACCCGGAGATGATCAAAGCAAATGGGCACCAAATTATGAGGGTCCTTATGTAGTAACAAGGGCATTCTCAGGAGGAGCGTTGAAGTTAGCTAGAATGGATGGAGAAGACCTAGCTCGACCTGTGAATTCTGACTCTGTAAAAAGATATTACGCTTGATGTAGTTCCCTAAATCAATAAAGCAAAGTTTGGCCATTGATTTCTTTCCTTTAGTGCATTGATCTCACAACAATCATTTTTGCATTAATCCCAACTGTGCATCTCCTTACTCGTTTAAAAAGTTTAGCATCGACTGAACGAATTTCTTCTCTATATAAAAGCTCAAACTAGGATCACACCTCTACACTGGGGGCAATACAAGATGTTTTATGAAAAGTTTTACGGAAGCCTATAGATTTGAAAACCAAGCTAAAGCATTTGACAAAAGCATGACATAGAGGCAAGAACAAGTCTTACATTTTGAGAAAAGGATTACTTGAGGAAAGTCAAATACTTCTTCTCCAAGAATATGATAAGTAAAAAAGGCAACACGAGAGATGAATCCAGCATACGACTTCAAAAGCAAGCTCATGTTACGAGGGAGTCTCGTGAACTAGAAAAGAGGATGGGGGCCTATGTTTCAAAACCAGGTACGAATACATGCATTGCATCTAATCATAAAGTCATTGCACGTATGTTTTTTATCGTTACAGGAAGAGATCTTAGTGCATTCCAACGAGATTGTGGACGACGAAAGAATCATTGAGTTGAGTCTAGAACAACAAGAAGAGAAGATAATATTTTTCAAACCCTGCCAGCAGGAAGAATGACATCGATAGCAATTGGTAAAAGGGAATCGTCAGATGGGATTCCAAGTTGTTTGGTTAAAAGAGATCGCAAGAAGGGATCTCGTTTTTCGATGAAGATCGCTAGAAGGGACTTCATATTTCAGCTTTGAATAAAAGGAATCGCCAGAGGGGATTCCAAGTTGTGTGAGATCGCCAGAAGGGATCTCGTGTTTCACTATTTGGAGGTCGCCAGATGGGACCTCGTATTTCATGTTGGTTAAAAGGAGTCGCCAGATGGGATTCCAGGTTGCTTGAGATCGCCAGAAGGGATCTCGTGTTTCACTATTGTGGAGGTCGCCAGATGGGACCTCACACTTCACGTTGGTTAAAAGGAGTCGCCAGATGGGATTCCAGGTTGCTTAAGATCGCCAGAAGGGATCTCGTGTTTCGCTATTGTGGAGGTCGCCAGATGGGACCTCACACTTCACGTTGGTTAAAAGGAATTGCCAGATGGGATTCCAGGTTGTTTGAGATCGCCAGAAGGGATCTCGTGTTTCGCTATTGTGGAGGTCGCCAGATGGGACCTCACACTTAATGTTGGTTAAAAGGAATTGCTAGATGGGATTCCAGGTTGTTTGAAATCGCCAGAAGGGATTTCATGTTTCACAATTTGGGAGGTCACCGGATGGGACCTCGTACTTCATGTTTGTTAATAGGAATCCCAGATGGGATTCTATGTTTGATTAAAGGAGATCGCCAGAAGGGATCTCGCATTTCGATATTTGTCAAAAGGGGTCGCCAGAAGGGACCTCATATTTCATTTTCGTTAAAGGGAATTGCCAGATGGGATTCCGATGGCCGAAGAGGATTGTTGTAAAGAAAGAGTTTCAGATTGATCAAGCTTCGACCAGATCAGTTTTCGGGAGTTTAGTTGGGACTATCTTTATAAAACTTACTATGCAAAACCTTTGCTCCGTAAGCTCTATAAAGAGGGGGCATCTGTTGTAACCCATTTTTGGGTCCCCGCAAAAAATAAAATAAATAGCCAAAGAAGGTTAGAAAATAACAGGAGGCAGAAGCGCTCGGAAAATGGTCAGAAAATTGGTCAAGGAGTATAAAGATACAAAGATTGGATTTTTTGACAATATATTTTGAATTTTGAGGAGAGAAGCCCAAATTTGGATGTTTATGGGTTTAATTGTTTTTTTTAATTGGATTTATAGGGGATTTGATTGCAAGAAAAATTGATTTTTAAGTCAATTTGGGCTTTAAATTGAAGAAATTTAAGTTCTAGGGCCAAATTATAATTTTTAGGATTTTATTAAGTCAAATCAGGGGCTTAATTGCATAAATATTGAAGTTTAATGGCCAATTAGGGGTTTAATTGTGAAAATCCGAAACCAGGGACCAATTTGGAAAAGGCGCAAAGATAGGGGGGCTGTTTGGAATTGATTGAGGGGCCTAATTAAAGAAATTGGAAGTTTATTGATCAATTGAGGGCTAAATTGCATAAATCAGAGGCCATGGACCAAAGTGGAAAAGGCGGCCAACTAGGCGGACAAGACCGAAATTGGCAGGGACGTAATTGAAAGGAAAAAAAATAATTGGGGGACTGATGTGAACGTTGGCGCGTTTCTGGCGCCACTTTTAAATGAAACGGCGCGTTTTCTCCAAAACGACGCCGTTTCATGCGTTTTAAAAAAAAAAAAAAAAAGACCAAACAGTACCGTTTTGAACGGCATTGTTTCTCATCTTCTCCCCCCCCACAAGCGTAGCAGAGAAGAGGAAAACCGGGGTTTTTGTCCCCGCCTCTCTCCTCACGTGCCATGGCCCGACGCTCCACGCCTTGGGACCCCCGAAACCGAAGCCACTGGCCGACCACCCGCCGCGCCACCGAAACCGAGAGAAGCACCTTGGCAGCGGCGCCTGCCGACCGACCGACCAGCACGCCTCGCTCCCCACGCGGTCACGCCCCGATATCCCTATAAATAGAGAAGAAACATAGTGTAAAAGAGGGAGAGGAAGAACGAAAAAGAGGGACCCGAAAAGGAAAGAAAAACCGAAACAGTGTGAGAGAGAGAGACCGAAGGAGAGAGAAACCACAACTTCAGAAACAGCGACTGGGAACACAGGGTGGAGCAGCTTGGGATAGTGCAAACCGAGAGGGGACTCAAGCATTTGAAACAGAAGCAAACGAACTGAAGGAGTGGGTCTCGGTCCTCTTGAAAACCACCGCGAGCTAAGCCGCCGCCACCGTAGCCTCCGCCAGCAAGCCGCTGTCTCCGCTGCGCCAGGTACGCCACCCCCCCTGCATTTTCTTTCAAGGCTGGCATAGTTTGGCCTCCTTCATGCAGAATCGTTTCTGCATGCAGGAGGCACGGGGGGGAAATAATTCCCCCCGTTCATTTCTGTTTTTCTTTTGGGCCAGACAGGGTCTGGCCCAATAATATGGGTCTGGGCCGGTCGGGCCCAGATTGCGGGTCTGGGCCGGATTGCGGGTCTGGGCCGGTCCGGCCCAGAAGACGAGATACTGTTGGGCCAAGTCCGGCCCAACGTTTTTTTGGGGCTGGAGTCTGTCCCAATTAATTGGGCCGGCCCAGCCCATTTAATATATTAATATTATATTATATTATTATATTATTATATTATGCATGTGTGTGTGTATATATATATTTTTTAAAAAAAAATAAAAAAAAATTCCGAAAAGTAAAAAAAATATATTGTTGGTTTTTACATACATTGATTTGCATTTTTTATACTATGGGGATATAATTTCAGTGTTTAAAAACTCCCGTTTTCGTAAAAAAAAATGTTTTCTTGCGTGTTGCATACGGCCAATACTCTAACATGGTTTTGAATTTTCTTTTTTTATATACAAAAAAAAATATTGGAAGCTTTGAAGATGTGTTTTCGCATAGATTTCTTAAACACAAATCATTTTCTTGCATTTGTGGATTTTACAACATGTTTGTAAAACTCCAAAGGGTATTGACGAATATTCCAAAAACTATAAAAATCTTATTTTGGGAGGAGAAATTGTATTTATTATTCACCGCTAATGTTTGGATGAAGAAATTCTTAAAAGGACGAACATCCAAAATATTATTGGGAGTAATAAATCAGTGCACATGTTGGAAAGAAGCTTTGGTTGCAATCGAGGACATTTCAAAATTTTAATTTTAATTTTTACTCCACGGTTTACGAGTCGTGAAAGTATAAAATTGTTTTTTTAAGAGTTGTGAATTTTTCTTTGTTTTTTTTTCTTTTCTTTTCCGGGCGATTTACGAGTTGACGGGATTAGAAAACACCAACACCATAGACTATAGAGCAAACCAAACACCAAGCAGCTTACCTTAGGTAGGGCGTACTAGGGGTGCTAGTACCTTCCATTTACGCAACCAGTCCCTTGCCTTAGAATCTCTGAAAGACCAGTTAGGGTTCCTAGTGACCAAATACTAGGTGGCGACTCCAAAGAACCAAATCATTAGAACACAAAAAAAAAAAAAAAATCGCCAGCCGATGTCGCGCCTATTATTTATAATTTTTTGTGGGGGTGTGACAAGCGCGTTAGTTTGTATTTTTCTTTTTTGCATGTTATTGAATTATAAAAACAAAAAAGATATAAAAAATTAAATGTTTTAATTTGAATATGGTCAAGCATTTTAAGGATAAATAAAATCAAGTTGTATTTCTCGAGAAAATGTAAGAACATGTTTCTACATATATTTTGGGATTTAATAATTGATTTATTAAAGCCTTAAGAATTTGATTAATATTTTAAATTTTCAAATCACATCAAACTGCAAAGCAGCTTACCTTAGGTAGGGTTTCCTAGGGGTGCTAACACCTTCCTTAGCCACAACAGTCCCTTACTCATGAATTTCTGACAAAGGCCAGTGTATTCGGTTTCCTAGTAACCATCAATCAAATACTAGGTGGTGACTCCCAAATCAAGCAAAGACAAATGAAAAATCGACGCCGCGTGGGGACGTGTGACAGAATTGCGACTCCACTAGGGACCCTTGGCCTAAGCTTAGTAATTGTTTTTTTATGCTATATGTTGTTTTTTTTTTTTTACAATGAATGATACTTTGTTTAAAAGCTTTAGCATGCATCTTTTCATTCTGTCATACATAATGTAGTCATTCATCACTTTATTATTATTTTCTTTTTTTGAGAGCACGCACATTAAATTTTAAGTTAAGTAGGGGACTAGTGGCTTGCCTTATGACTTGAGTCAAGGTTTAAGTTTGTGTAAACCTAACTCTTTGCTAAATGTTTAGACTGATAATGATTGGTACATGTGCTATCTCACTATCTACTGAACCCCCATATTGCCTTTACAAGGGTGATCACTAGGACAACAAGAGACCCTTTTTAGAGACCAAGTAATAAACCTACCCTATGTCTCACATAAAAAAACTAGAACCTATCATTAGGATGTATGCTCCATAATATCATTTGATGAACTGCAAGAAAAGCTTCTTTCTTTTGAAGCCACGTCCTCAACCTATGTAACACCCCTTCCTATTACAACCAATCCTACACAAAAGACATCTCATGCATGGCATGGCACTCGACCAACCTCCACGTACGTATCGCCCTCCTTATTCCTCCCCTGCCAATCCCCAATATTGGTGTTCTTCCCCTACCACCCCTTTCCAGCCTCCCTTCACCTCAAACACTTGCCCTACCTATCATCCTACCCGCCATCCCCTACGAAAATATCAAGGCTTTTGCCAAATATGTGGCATTCAAGGACATACAACCAAATGTTGTCCATCATTTCAACTAATATTGATTAATTCCTCCAATATTGAGCCTTCAACAACACAAAATTCAGCTTCCCCTTGGTAGCCACGTGTAAACTTTGTTGCCAACACCTCATCCACCTCTCCTACATGGTTACTCGATAGTGGTGCCTCTCACCATGTGATAGCAGATTAACATAATTTATCTCTATACTTTCCTTACAGTGGATCTGATGATGTTATGATAGGCGATGGTACCGGTCTTCCCATTACACACACTGGTTCTTCACATCTATCCTCTCCCACATCATCCTTTAAATTGTCTAATGTACTATGTGTACCCACTATGAAAAGAAACTTGATTTCTGTTTATCAGTTTTGTGTCACTAACAATGTTTCTGTCGAGTTCTTACCATCCTTGTTCTTTGTGAAGGATGTTCAAACATGGGCAATTCTCTTCCAAGGCAGTATTAAGGATGGAGTGTATGAATGGTCGGCTTTCAAACCATAGTCTCCACCACTTCTAGCCTTCTCCACCAACAAAACCATAGGCACAAGCTGGCATAGTCGCTTAAGACATGCAACATTTCTTATTTTAAAACACAACCTCACTAGTTCTTATTTAGAATCGTCTTCATCTGTCACTTCTAATTTCTCATGTAATGCATGCCTCTACAATAAAAGTCATAAGTTACCATTCTTTATTTCCTCACTTATGTCCATACATCCTTTGCAAATTGTTTTCTCCGATGTTTGGACTTCTCCACTTGTGTCTTTTGATGGTTTCAAATACTATGTTATATTTGTTGATCACTTTACCAAATATCCCCTTAAACGCAAATATGATGTTCATGAAGTTTTTACACGTTATAAAGCCATTGTTGAGAATTACTTTCAACAAGGATGGGGGAGAGTATCTAAGACAATCCTTGTCCTAGATACTCTCCCCCATTACCATCCTTGGATATTCTAAACGCAGGCACAATCACATTGTTGAGACTGAGCTCACACTACTCTCACATGCATCCCTTCCATTAACATTCTGGAATCATGCCTTTAGTACTGCTGTTTACCTCATTAATAGGATGCCTACCTCGACTCTGAATCTCTCTAGTCCATTTGAATTAATTTTCAAAATAGCACCCAACTATTCTAGGTTAAAAAGTTTCAATTGCTTATGTTATCCATGGATTCGTCCATATTCATCCCACAAATTAGAACCCAAATCCAAACCCTATGTCTTTATTGGCTACTCATTATCTCAACATGCATATCTTTGTTTTGAACCATCAACTTCAAAAATTTTGTCTCTTGTCATGTCAAATTTCTAGAGTCTATTTTTCCTTGCACTAATCTCCATAGCATGCTTCCACTACAACAATTTCATGGTTGCCACTAGTTCTTACAGTCTTTGTACCAGAATGGCCTCCTATTGCTGCTCCCTCACCACCACCTTTATCAGCTGCCTCTCCAACACCTCCTCGCCATTCCATGACTACCCGTGCCAAAAATAATATCCTCAAACCTATTTAAAAACTAAACCTTTATACACAGTTAATTTCTTCACCAAATTCAGAACCATCAACTGTTGCCCAGGCTCTGAAAGATTCCAACTGGAGAAGTGCTATGTCAGACGAGTACAATGCCCTTGTTCGCAATGGAACATGGGAACTTGTCTCTCCAACTAATGTGAACAACCTTGTAGGCTGTAAGTGGATACTTCACATTAAGCGCAATCCTGATGGCTCTATTGACAGGTTCAAAGCGCGCCTTATAGCCAAAGGCTTTCATCAGAGACCAAGTGTGGATTATTTGGAGACCTTTAGTCCAGTAATTAAGCCAACCACTATTCACCTGGTGCTCAGTATTGTAGTTGCTAATGGTTGGTCTCTTCGCCAATTAGATATCAACAATGCATTCCTTCAAGGTACCTTAGCAGAAACAGTATACATGGCTCAGTCACCTGGCTTCATTGACTCTGATAATCCAACTCATGTGTGTAAACTTCACAAGGCTATCTACGACCTCAAACAAGCTCCTAGGGCTTTGTATCAGGAGTTGCGTAAATTTCTCATGGATTCTGGTTTCAAAAATTCTCATTCTGATACTTCCCTATTCATTCTGCAACTTGGCACTAAATTTCTATACCTTTTAGTGTATGTAGATGATATTATACTAACGGGTAATAATGTAGACCTTGTATCTCAGTTTATTGCTTGTCTAGTTAAACGATTTTCTCTCAAAGATTTTGGCACTCTTTCCTACTTCCTTGGTGTAGAAGTTATTCCTTAACGTCAAGGCATTCTCCTTTCCCAACGTTGATATATCCAGGAGCTACTTGATAAAACACACATGGAAATTTCATACATAATGTAGTCATTCATCACTTTATTATTATTATTATTATTATTATTATTATTATTATTATTATTTTTAGAGCACACATATTAAATTTTAAGTTAAGTGGGGGACTAGTGGCTTGCCTTATGACTTGAGTCAAGGTTTAAGTTTATGTAAACCCAAACTCTTTGCTGAGTGTTTAGACTGATAATGATTGGTACACGTGCCATCCCACTATCTGTTGAACCTCTATATTGCTTTTACGAGGGTGATCACTAAGACAACAAGAGACCCTTTTTAGAGACCAAGTAGTAAACTTACCTTATGTCTCATGTAGAGAAACTAGAACCTATCATTAGGATGTATACTCCATAATATCGTTTTGCATCCAAACAAGCATAAGCTCAAAGCATCTTGAATCTTAAGACCTTCATTCAAAAGCTAGCCAAGGGAGAGATGTTACAGAATTGAGAGACCCAATAAGCTCCATTGTTGTTCAAAATTTAATCAACAATGCTTGTTTGATCATGATATTTTGTTGTTTTCCTTTTTCACTTTTTTTATTTTACAATCGAGGTTAGAAATGTCAATTGGATTTTATATTTTTTTTTTAGCCAAACTTTTCCTTTTCAATAGTTCATCTTCATGTTTTTACTATTCATTTACACATCACTTTCCGCTTTCAGAAACCCTAAAAGCAAATCTTCCATAACAAACACCTACACTTTACACTAAGAACGAATGGGATGAAAATAACATTAGGGAATTCACCAAATTTATAGGACAACATGAACAACCTTGGAAACCCGTTAAAGAAGAACTTGAAACCATAGATGTGGGCATGAAGAAATCAAGAGAGAATTAAAGATAGAGACTTTGATTACCGTTAAAGAAAGAGAAGAGTTGATTACTTTGAGATTATATAGATGCATTTGCTTGGTCCTATGAGGATATGTTTGGCTTAGATACGAATATCATAGTACAAATGGTACTTCTGGTAGAAGGATGCAAATCAGTTAAGCAAAAGTTGAGAAGAATCCATTCGGATGTCTTAATCTAAGTAAAAGTAGAAATTGAAAAGCAGTGGAACGCCGGTTTTTTAGAAATATTCAAATATCAACATAGTGGTTATACCCAAAAAGGAAGATAAAACTAGAGTTTGTCTACCACACATAGATATGTTTGACAATGCAACACATAGCTTCGCATATTCCGTTATGGATGAATTTTTAGGCTACAATCAGATAAAAATGGCGTAAGAGGACAAGAAGAAGATAACATTTGTAACACCATGGGGAACCTTTTATTACAAGGTCATATCATTTGGGTTGAAGAATGTCGGGGCCACCTACCAAAGGGCCACGATGACTTTTTTTCATGACATGATGCATGTTGTAACCCAATTTTGGATTCACCAAGTTTTTCTCGAATGTTATTTTTATTTCTATTATTATTTATAAAAATCCAAAAAAATAAAAAAAAAGTTTAAAATTCAAAAAACTATTTTTTCTTGAGTCAACCGCATCTTTCCATCGAAACCGAGTTCACCGGGTCAATACGGGTCAAACCATGTCGACTAGGGTAAAAAATGAGTTTTCGGGTTATTTCGGGTCAAAACCGTCATTTTCGACCAAAACCGAGCGCACCGGGTTAATACGGGTCAAACCATGTCGACCAGGGTAAAAAATGAGTTTTCGGGCTATTTTGGGTCAAAACCGTCATTTTCGACCAAAACCAACTTCACCGGGTCAATACGGGTCTAACCATGTCGACCAGGATGAAAAATGAGTTTCAAGCCATTTTGGGTCAAAATCTGTTATTTTTGGTCGAAACCCGGTCCACCGGGTCGATACCCATTGAAAGTTTTTTTTTATGTTTCGACATAATTTTTGGTAATTAAAATTAATTTTTAGCGGTTGAGTCGGGCTTTTTCTAATACTGATTTAAGTTTTTTAATTTTACCTATATAATTATTTATTATTATATATAATAAAACAAAATTAATAATATAAAATTTGTAATATTAGGCGGTGCATTTCAATGATTTTAGGCAGTGTATTGTAAGCAACCTAATTTTGCCGATATCATGGCAGGCGTTGTAGGCGGTTTGTCCTTTGTCACTGGCTATGGCTATAAATAGCCAGTGACAATTCGGCACAGGAGAGGGAGAAAAGAAGTGAAAGAATTGATTTATATTTGCCACTATTCATTTTTTCTTGTTTTTCTTCGGGAGAGTAAGATATATTTTTTTTTTTTAAAAATGGAAAATACCAAACATATCCCAACAAATCTCAGCCATTGAAATAATCTGAGATTGGATCCCGTTGCGCCATGTCACCTGGTGTACCGATCTTTCGGTGCACTGCGCTACACCGGATCAAAACCCAGACAATCCGCGCCGTCCTATCAACCTGCAGATCAAGCTAATCACAACCATCCGATTGTTTCATCTGAGATCCAGTGGCGTACAAAGTTCAGAGGTACAGGTGTACCGTGCACGCGTTCACATGATAGTGTAACTCAGAGCTTCTCTCTCCTCTCGCCGGCGACTCCCTCTCTCTCATCGGATCTCCACTTTCCGGCCATATCAAGCCTCCGAACCACCACAGAAAGGTTTATCCACTGGTTTAAAGCAAAACCCCGGCGGTTTTAACCGTTTTCTCCGCGTCATCTGGTCGGAAAAAGGCCGCGATCCTCGCCGACCACCAAAGCTTCAAGTCGATGATTCTCCCTCGTTAGCCATAAACGGCCATCGATACCACCACCATTAGAATCCTCTCCCTCATATCTACCAGAATCAACCATTGGTTGGCCGGAAATCTCGCCTGAAAGTTTCGCCACCGCCAATAGTAGTCGCGCGTGAGCCACACGCGCCGCCAGTGGCATTTTTGTAAATTCCTGATAAATCCGCGGGTATTTCAGTCTTTTACCTATACAGGGGCACTCGGGTAAATTTTTTTAGATTTCTAACATTTTTTTACATTTTTTGTATATAAATATTTGTAAATTTTATTGCATGTTGTAAAACAAAAAAACAAAAACAAGTATAAAAAGAATAACGATGTGGATCCAACACCCATCCTGTCATGTTATCGTTCGTGGGTCCAAAGCCCAATTCTTGAATATGATTATACCCATTTCTCAATGATATCAAAATATTTTTATTGTATAAATGAATATTGTTCATCGACACGTCTCTTTTTACAGAAAAGGACCAATGTCAAAAAGTTAAAATACCAAATATGGATTATGTCCATAGTTTTTTGGTAACTCAGACGTATTTCTCCTTTTTAGGGTTAAACATCAATATTTTAGACGAGTCTCCTATTTTTAGGGACTGATGTCTTTTTTAACGTGTCTCCTAATTTTAGGGACCGACGTTAACTATTTTATTAAAAAAATAAATTGCAAATAAGCTCAAAATATAATAACATTTGAATCAAATATAAAAACACACGAGTAAGGGTAACCTTTCTTTTGAAATGATGTTTTAAGGGTGGTGTCTACCTTCCCTTAATCATAACTAACCCAGTACCTGAATCTCTAAGACCAGTGTCTAATTTGAGATTTCTAGTTCCCTCAAATTAGATGGCGACTCCAATAAAATCTATTTCCGCCAATTATAAAAATCTTTTTGTTAAAAAAACAAAAGAGCGGAGCCGTCGCCCGACGTCGTGTATCGACAATGCATAAAGAGATTGAGGTATACATGGATGATATGACTGCTAAATCTGAAGAGGAATAGAGTCATGTCCAAATATTGAAGGAATTATTTGAAAGAATAAAAAGTACAAGTTGAGGCTTAACCATGCAAGGTGTTCATTCGGGGTGAAATCTGGGAAGTTGTTGAGATTTATGATGAGTGACAAAGGGATAGAAGTGGACTTTGGTTAAGTAAAGGCTATTCAATCTATGCCACCTCCCAAGACTGAGAAGAATGTAATAATGTTCTTAGGAAGATTGAATTACATTACCCGGTCATATCCCAATTAACCACGACTTGTGACCCAATCTTTAATTGTTAAGGAAGAAGAATCCCAGAATTTGGAATAAAGAGTGTGAAGAAGCTTTCAGTACCTACCAAATCCACCCCTGCTTGTTCGTCCTATACCAAAATGGTCGTTGATCCTGTACTTAACAGCAACTAAAACAACAATGGGATGTGTGCTTGGCCAACACGATGAAACCAAAAGGAATGAAAGGTCATTTATTACCTAATCAAGAAGTTCAAGGAATGCAAGTATAGTTTATGCTATGATTAAGAAAACTATATTGTGTGCACTTAGCATGGGCTGTGAAGAGATTGCGTCAATATATGTTGTATCATACTACATGGTTGATTTCAAAATTTGACCAATTAAGGTACATCTGTGGAAAGCTCTATCTGTCAAGCCAAATTGCAATATGCCAAGTTCTACTGGCTAAGTATGACATAGTATATATGACAAGAAAAGCTGTGAAAGAGAAGTGTTATTGTCGATCACCTAGCTGACCATGCTATGGGAGATTATGGGCCATTAAAATTTGACTTTCCTAATGAAGATGTGCCTTTAGTTGAGGAACGCAAATTAGATTGGTGGACTATGTACTTTGATGGTGCTATAAATGTATGTGGTAACAGAACTAACGTAATGATAATCTCTTCTAATCAAAAGCAGTATTCGATTTTAGTTAAGTTGTAGTTTGGATGCAAAAACAACATAGGAGTATGAAGCTTGCATTCTCATTTTAGAGGTGGCATTGGAGCTGAATATTAGAAAGATAGATATGTATGGAGACTCGATTTGATTATTTTGCCAAGTGAAAGGAAAATGGCAAACCAAGGACGAGAAATTAAGACCTTACCAAGAATATCTGTCTGAATTGGCTAGAGAATTTGAGGAAATAAAGTTCACCCATCTAGGAAAGGAAAGAAACCATTTTGCTAATGTTTTGGTCACACTAGCTTATATGGCTAGAATAGACTTTGGGCATAAGGTACAGTCGGTACACATTGATATCAGAAATAACCCAGCTCATTATTACTTAGTTGAAAGAGAAATAGATGGAAACCCTTGGTACTATGATATCGAGAATTTCATCCAAAACCAAACATATCCCATGGGGACATCCAAAATCAATTAGAAGACTTTGAGGAATTTGGCAATGGATTTCTATTTGTTGAGATGTTTGGATGATGTGGAGGTAAAAAGTGGTGAAAAAATTTATCGAAAGAAATTTGATCTGTTGATATGGTCCACTAGAAAAAATATAATTGATAATGCCCATAGCTTCAATGGCAGATAATAATAGAAATCTGCTTTAAATTTAAAATCAAGCATTCCATTTCCTTTCCATATAAGGCCAAAGATTAATGGTGTTGTAGAAGTTGCTAACAAAAATGTCAAGAAGATTATTTAGAAAATGGTAGTTGCCTACAAGGTGTTGCCTTTTACCCTTCATAAGTATCGCACCGCAATCTGAACCTCAATAAAAGCCACCCTATAAATGTTGGTATATGGAATGGAGGCAGTGATGCCTTTAGAAGTGGAAATCCCCTCATTGAGAGTATTTATAGACTTTGAACTAGAAGAGGTGGAATGAGCAAAGTTTAGATATGAATACCTGAATTTGATTAGTGAAAGAGCGTAGCTGCAATCTGTCATCATCAACAATACCAAAATGAAGGATGGCCAAATCATAGGACAAGAAGGTTCGACTGTGAGGATTCCATGAAGGAGATCTTGTACTGAAGAAAATATTGCTTTTTACCAGGAGAAGATCAGAGTAAATAGGCTCCAAACAAAGAGGGCCCTTTGGTGGTAAAGAAAGCATTCTCAGGAAGAGCTTTATTGTTATCTAGAATGAATGGAGAAGATCTAGTTAAACCTATGAATGCTGACTCTATAAGGAAATACTATGCTTCCCAGTCGATAAAATAAAGTTCGGCCATGAATTCTCTTTGTAAATAACCTTTTCTTCATAAAACTTATGATCTCATAGCATTTGAAATCTTTTATTTAAAAGAACTTTTTTTTTGCGCATGACAATGACTCCATGAATTGGAGAGAACCAAACCAAATCTAAACTTGACATATTTTTGCACACCACACTAGGGGCAAGAAGTGCACAAAGTGCATATAAGGGTATAAAGTGAACCAAAGCCCAACATTAAAGGGATATCATCATAAAAAAACCTTTGAAACACCTTTATGAGAATTGTTGCATTAAAAGTTTTAGTTTTCATGAACAAAACCAAATCTTAAAAGTTTTCCTCTTGAAATAATTTCTTAAAAATGTGGAAAAGGCAATTAAAACATCGGTAAAAGTATAATACGAGGCAATGTTCCATGGAGCAAGAAAGGGCCCCACAAGGAACCATATATCTCTTCACCAATAGGATATGAAGTATAGCACGTGGAGCGTATTCTAGTTCAGAAGGATGAGTCAGACAAATCAATGGAAACAGGAGCTCAAGAAGTCTACAACAGAAAGAGGGGCCTATGTTTCCAAAATAGGTCAATGGAACTATGGAAAAGGATAGGGATTGTAAACCATCACTGCTTCATTTCCTTGAGGTATGATGTTTTCTTTAAGAATTTTAAGATGGGTAGTCACCTGATATTGAGACCATTTTCTTAGAAAAGCATGGAGTTTTCTAAGAATTTTAAAAGGGGCCGGTCACCTGATATTGAGACCATTTCTTAGAAAAGCGTGGAGTTTTCTAAGAATTTTAAGATGAGTAGGTCACCCGATTTTGAGACCATTTCTTAGAAAAGCGTAGAGTTTTCTAAGAATTTTAAGATGGGTAGGTCACCCATCATAATGAGACCACCATCTTCCATCTGGATAGGTCACCTGTTATAATGAGACCACACACACATTTTTTGTATTGGTTGTGGTTAAAGCAGATCTCTAGATGGGATCTCAGGTTAACCCAACCATACAGAGTTTAGTTTTGGTTAAAAGGAATCGCTAGATGGGATTTCAGGTTAACCAAGCTACACATCGACTTTCTTCGAATTAAAGAAGATCACTAAATGGGATCTCAGGTTAACACAACCACACACATAGTTTAGCTTTGGTTAAAGGGAATTGCCAGATGGGATTTCAGGTTGACCAAGTTACACACTGACTTGGCTTCGAGTTAAAGTAGATCGTTGGATGAAATCTTAGGTTAACCTTATCAAAAGGGCAGGTCACCCATGAAAATAGACCAGCGTGCATATGTGGGCAAGTCGCCCCTAAAAATAAACTAGTTTTGAGTGTGTGTGGACAGGTCGTCCGTGAAAATAGACCTATCAAAAGGGCAAGTCACCTATGATAACGAGACCATTTTCTTTTAAAAAATGAAGTCCTTGGATGAGTTGATCACTTAGCAAGCAAGGAAGACTTTTTTTCTTTACAAGCTTATTATGCAAAACATTGAGGAGTTTTGCTTCGTAGGCATTGTAAAGAGAGGGCATCTATTGCTAACCAATTTTTGTCCCGTGTTTTGATAAATTTTCAAAAAAAAAAAAAGATTATGGGGGGTTAATATTAAAGAAGCAATATGTCAAGGGGATAATTACTAAATCATATATAATTACTGCAATATAAAATACCATATATATATGTATGATTTGATTCGTGCTGATTATGGAAAATAATCACTACAATATAAAATACCATATATATAGGATTTGTTGGTGTTGGTTATAAAAGACAATCTCTGCAATAATTATAGCAATATTTCCTTGAATAGAACATGTAAAAATTTTCTATATAAGTAAACCTCAATCATAATAAAAGAGGGGAAAATTGACGGGAGGCTAAGTTTTCAGAAAAAGGGGAGCCTAACACAAAAAGAAACCCTAAGCAAAAAAAAAAAAAAAACCTAAACCCATTTGAAAAAGGAGGCGGCGGCCCCCCAACAACCCCCTCTATCATTGTTTTCCCCCAACACTAGCTTCCAGCTTCCTTCTCCCTTGGCCCGACCAAGACTCCCTTTCTCAGCTTTTCTCCCTCACCAAAGCCACTGCTCATAGTCCCCAACCTTGGCCAAAACAAAACAAACAAACCGGTCCCCCCCTTTTTTTTTTGGTTTTCTTCTTCCTCAGTCGCCATCTGAACAAGAGCTCCCTATCTTCTCCCTATACCAAATAATACTTTTAATTAAATATCTCTTGATTTCAAAACAACAATAAAACACATAAAAGATATATTTCATTAAAATGTGCAGTCTAATATAAAACAAGAGAGAAGAAAATAAAAAATAGAAAAAAAATGACCTTTTTCGCAAAAGTTCAATCATAAAGATGAATTGACAATATAGCACTCCTTCCATTTTCACATCAGCTTTTTCCTTCACTCATTTTAGAATTGGTGACTATCATCATATTTTATCCTTATAATCTTGGCTGATCATTTATTATGTTGAAAATGGATCAATGATGATAAGGTGTGTACCATTTTCCTCCATAGATTCAATATGGCATTTTTTAGGATACTTGAAATTTGATGATGGCACCATGAAACTCAATGGTATTTGAGATGATCACATGGCTAAGCTTCCCTTTTAGAGTTTATTTTCTAGTATGTCTTTGATGTGACAATAAACCTCATTGATTAATTTTTTATATATTTCTTGATCTAAGATTTGCTTAAATTCAGGAACCTCGAGTGCTTAAAAATGACTTCTTCTAATAGAAATGAAAAACTCTGAAAAGGTGTGACCGGATTAGTGCAGGGAAAGCCTCAATCAATTGAAAAAACCTTCAAAATTGTCTCCAATAAGGATCTAGATGTGAGCTTTGATGGTTTCACTATATTGGGGTTTTCCAAAAGTTTCTTCAATTGACTGAGTCATTCCATATTTCGAGTTTATTCGATTCTTATCTCCCTCTTCATTTCTCATATCTTAGTTTGATGTAGTATTTCAAGAACAAACAAGCTTAAAAATTGTACTCTGTGTTTGTTTCACCCTTCTACTCAAAACTGATCTCAGTTAGAAAATGAGCCCTCTAAAGATTCGATGTCCAAATATTCTCTTATTGATCTGAAATAGCATTGGATCTCAGTTGTGAGCAATTTCACCTTGCATTTTTTTTTTCAATCTTTGATAGAAATGTGATTTGTATGCTAATTTTTTGAACATAATCCATCTATTTTGGGACTAAAAGCCGTGAAATTTTTATTAATTCAAAGATGGGGAGACATAATTAACTTAGCTGTCCATACATTTTAGGAAGGTGTTTGAAACTTCCCTTCATTTGAAAATATGAAAACAACTTTATGCTTTAACCTTTACATTTTGAGAAGAAAACTTCATGAGTTTGATTCATAAAAAATTAGGGAAATATACCAAATAACCTATTAATTTATGATACATTTAACTCCCTTTTCTTTTAGTGTTAATCAACCAAAATTTGAAAAGCAAGCTACACACCGAAAACTTTGACTTATAGGTTGTTTTCTTGTTGAAAACAAGGGATTTTATATCAGAATCTTGTAATGGTTGGACTCTTTGTGATGTCATTTTTGCTTTTTTTTTTTTTTTTGTTAGAAGTTTATAAACATCATTAACAATGGGATTTTATATCAGAATCTTGTCATCACTTTTTTGTAGTATTATAGGGAAACACCTTGAAGAACGGTTCTAGCTATATTACGTGTGGATATGTTAGCTAAACTATTGGTCTCAAAAAGATCCCTAATCACTTGAACAAGCATACCTCAAAAGGTTTCCCAAGTCTTACAAAGCGCATAAAGTATATATAGACTAAGAAGGCGTTTGGCATTGCAGTGGAAAAAGTCCTTTCCAAATAATTTGAATTTTTTTTTTCTTTAAAATAATATGTTTTTGATATTTTCAAATCATTTTGATGTGCTGATCTCAAAAATAATTTTTAAAAATTAAAAAAAAAATATTATTGTCATGCTTTTTTGAGTGAAAAAACACTTTGAAAAGCAACAATAACTACACTTCCCAACACGCTCTAAGTAAATCCATATCAGCTCATAATTGCACTTCGGAAACTTTCAAAGAGAGTTTAGGATTTATTAAGTATTAGCTTGGGGTGAAACCCACTGGGATCCACTAATTCCCTATATGCTAACTTAGGAAAAAATATATACAATATAAAGTGTCATGTAATAAAGACATAAGTGTAAACCAAATATTCAATTTACGGAGTGATGCATGATATTAATAAAGATGAATGATGTATGAAATGTGACATAAAAAATTATATAGACAAATATATATACAAGAACATAAAACATGCAAATAAAAAATAATAAACACATATTAATTAGTTTAGTCAATTAAGCATAAAATATGAACAAAACACATCAATCATATTATCATAAAAAGGTTAAACAATCAAAGCTTAGTCCTAGATCCCTAATGGAGTCGCCTTTCAATTACTATGAATGGGGTAAAATAAAAAAAAATAAAAAAAATCACCACTTAGTTTATGATTATTAGAAAACCTAATTGTTCTTCAGAGATTTTTGGATTAAAAAATTAGTTATAATAAAAAAAATATAAAAATCATCACAAAACATCCTACCTAATTTAAGTTGCATTATTATTTGATTTTATGATAAAAATATCTTATATGCATACATGCTAATATTTCACCTAAACTAAATTTGTGTACTAATTAGAGGTAAAAGTTTCTAGTATAGTGATTTTGGACTTTGACTTGATAAAAAAACCTAATCCTCACTTGTAGATTATGGAACAAGATTTGCAACAATGGTAAATGAAAACTGGAGTTTTGAATTATTTCTTTTGATTATCCAATTTAAATTAATTAATTTAAATTAGTTCATCATAAATTGATTATCTCAAAATGCATAACCACCATAATTAATCACAAAGATGTCAATTGATTCAATTAATAATCAACACAACAAGATGATTATACGAACATCACAAGTTCATTTAAACACGACATATAAATACATATACATTTACAGTCAAAATCAAATGAATAAATTACAAATCATGCTATAAACTAGAAAATCATATATTAGGGTTTAGCATTGACCTTTACAAATCATTAGAATTGGTTAGAACTGGACCAGAGAGGTTGGGACATGAAAAAACAATGCTTAAATACAACAATATCAACGCTTAGACAAAGTTTCTTTTGACACCTCGTTACACGCACCGCCAAGGAATGAGGAGAGTGGAGATGTCAGCAGTATGAAAGACTCTGTAATCTTTCTGTTGGTGCTATTGTTGTCGACCACCTCCATCATAGATGCAAGATCAGAGGCTAAAAAGTTGTTGCTAGAGTCAGGAGTATCCTAATAACAGATTCTGGGCACTTGAGAAATTGCAAGAGATTTAAGATGTGATTGAACATAGTTTAGATTGGACCATTCAACTTTAGAGTTATAAGTGCTTAGCACTCCTTGATTATATTGTGTGAAAGCTTAGCAGTTGAAGTTAATGCCTGTGTTCAGATGCCTTCCATGGTGACTGTTGTGAAGGTCCTTCGTGCTTGGTTATTAAACCCAGTCCGGGGTTGACCCGGTCATGGGGCCGGTTCCCGAGTTGCCGGTCAACCCGGAAAAAATTAATTTTTTTTTAAGTTTTAATATTTTATATGAAAAAATTAATAAAAAAATCTATGTAAATATAGGCTATACATATTGTAAATAATGAAGTTTAAAAGAATATTTTAAATAGTTTTTTTATCTCATATTAAAAAAATATTATGTTAAGCTTTTAAGTTGAAGTATTTAAATCAAAAAATTTTTTATCCCACATTGAAAAAACATAGCTTTTCTCTTGTGAATATAGAGTATATATAATATGGGATTCAGATCCCACATTGAAAAAAGATAATTTTTTTTTCTTGAGAATATAAACTATATATACTAATTGGTTTCAAATCCTACATTGAAAAAGATAATTTTTGTTTTTTGGAACGTAGAAGATATATACTAATGGGTTTCAAATCCCACATTAAAAAGATATTATGTTATCATATTAAGTTGAAGTATTCAAATCAAAAGTTTTTTTATCCCACATTAAAAAAACATAAGTTTTTCTTGGGAACATAGAGTATATATACTGATGAGTTTTAAATCCCACATTAAAAAAACAAAAAACCAGGTCTCGCCCGAGTCACGGGTTGATCCGTCGGGTCGATTGGGTTTGGCCGGGTTGTTGCACTAGTCAGTCTTTTGACAAATCCGGATCGGTCCAGCCCCCGAGTCGACCGGGTCCCGGATCGACCCGCCAGGCCAGTCCGGGTTTAATAGCTATGCCTTCGTGGCTGTAAATGATTGTCAGAAATGTGTCAGAAACCCAGGATCAGATCAGGTTAGCAGTGTTGGTTTTCCATTACGAGGAAGGCATATCAATCATATAGAGATTAGATAAACTATAGACATCAGATGAGTTAAATTTAACTTCTTCCTTTTATCCTTTGGTGCATTTAACTGAAGTTTCAAGTCTACAACTCCTCATCCCACAGTCAAAAAAGGATTCGGTGCCTACTTTGTTCAGCAGAAATGACTATGTTTGTTTATTGACTGTTTATATCCGTAGTTAGGCTGCAAGCTGCAAGTATGATAAAACATATAATTGTCAATCCTCACTTTAGATCATCTGAATTTTCATAAATTAGGACTTATGATCTGACATAAAACACCCTCAATAATCTTTAGGATTTATGGCATTGAACTAAGTTTTAAATGTTCTCTCTAACTAATAGTAGTAAGTTTTAATTAGCACTATACAATATTTAACCTTTGGTTAGTAGCTCTGTTATACTACTACAATGTAGTTGCTTCCTTCAACAGACATTCTAAAAAATATATATATATATTCATATAGATATTAAAGTCAGACAGCTCCCTTATTTTACCAGCAGTTGAAATCAAATTTACAAACGATAACCACATAGCAAGAAATGAAATTATGTCCCCAGTTGCCTTTGGATTCTTGGACACAAGTGAAAAATGACTTTTAAAAAATAAAAATAGAAAGGTGTTTTCCACTGAATTTCACATTTTATGTGTCGCACGTGTGCGGCGGCGCGGCGATCGTCCACCCTCAAGGAAAAAACATCGGAATATTTATTCCTGGCAAATAAGGAGAGACAAGGAATTCTTGTCTCTACATGTGAAAATATGGACTGGGAGTCGCCACCTAGTATTCTGGTTACTAGGAACCCTTACTGGTCTTTAGAGATCAGGTACGGAGACTGGTTGCGTAAAGGGAAGGTATTAGCACCCCAACTACGCCCTACCTAAGGTAGGCTGCATTGTTTTGTCTAATAAAATCTAAGTCATGTTGTGGTTTCCTATTGTCCAAAATATGCATTACATGTAATGTCATACCCCGGGTTCTATTGTTCAAACAAAAAAAGAATTAAATATCCGGAATATGCATTACGTGTAAAGTCATACCCCGGATACTAAGAGCCAAACAAAAATTTTTGTTGTTTTTGAAATATTGGCCAATATTCTCTTGACTTTAATAAACTGGTTATTAAAGCCAGAATGCATGCTAAAACATTTTTTTTGTGTATGAAAAAAATACAATATGAATTTTTAGCTTTGAGACACTTGGCCGTATGCACAAAAACATTTTTTTTCTTTTTTTTTTAATTTTTTTGTATTTTTGGAAGTTTTTTGACGAAAACTGGGTATTTTAATATCAGATTTTTGTATTTTTAACAACATAAAATACCACCCAATATTAATCAAAATGACATAAAAACTACGCGAAAAAATTATAAAATGCTGAAACAAATATTTTTGATTTTTTTTCTTTGAAATGGGCCGGGTCAGGCCCAAATACATGGGCTAGGCCGAACCTGGCCCAAATGCATGGGTTGGTCACTGTGCACATAGTAACCGGGGGTACTGTACACACAGTGACCAAAGAATTAATTAGCAAATGCACAGTAATGTGAATTAATTAGCCAGTTACTGTGCATAGCACAGTAACTAGCTAATTAATTCTGCAGAACGTAAACGTTCTGCATGAACTGAAGCAAAAAAAACGACGGGAAAGGTAGGACGTTACCTGGAGCTGTGGTGATGCTGGCAGCGGCTGATGCAGCAGGGGTGGCGGCGGCGGCGCTGGCGGTTCGCGGTGGCCGGCGGTTTTCCTTCTCTCTCTCTCCTCTGTTTTTTCTCGTTTTCTTCTCTGCTTCTTCCCTTCTTCTTCTCTGCCTTCTCTCCTCTCTTCTCACTCTATTCTCCCTTCTGTTACCTCTTCTGTTCCCTCTCTCTCCGTCCTTTCTCTGTCTCTCCCTTCTCCCCTCTATTTATAGAGCCCGTGAGCATGTTTTTTTCATTGTGGAGCCAAGGAACAGGTCATGCGGCGGCTGGTCGGGCGCAGCTGTCTAGGCGTGCCTCCCTTAGTTTCGGCGGTGCGGTAGGTGGTCGGCCAATGTCTTCGGTCGGTAGGCTAGAGGGACCGGCGGTCGGTGGGCTTGAGGGACCGGTGTCATTAAATATGCATTCTTTTTCCTTCTTTGCTGCTGTGTGTTCGGCGGGGAAGAAAGGGGAACAGTGCCGTTGAAAACGGCACTGTTTAACTTTTTTTTTTTTTTTTTTTTGTATTTATTATTTTTTTATGGGGACCCAAAAATGGGTTACAACATTATGCACATCCAAGACTTGGGAAATTCATTTGTAATCAAGTTTCCTCTAGTTGAGAATAATGGAATGTGTTTTGCTTGTGCCTTAGCCAACCTTCCTATTTATATAGAGGCAGCAGAACACTGTAGTAATTGTAATGATTACAACATCCTATATTAGAATCCTATTCTGATAGATACATGAGTAACTATAATGATTACAACATCCTATATTAGAATCATATTCTATAATATGCCCCCTCAAGCTGAGGGTGGGGGATCAACCCGAAGCTTGAATCAAAAAGTAGTAAAGGATGCAACAGGAAGCGGTTTAGTGAAGACATCGACAAGTTGATCCCGAGAGGGAACAAAATGAATTTGAATTTCTTTCTTGGCAACATGGTCACGGACAAAGTGATAATCCACTTCAACATGCTTAGTACGAGCATGGAAGATAGGATTTGCTGAGAGATAGGTAGCACCAAGATTATCACACCAAATGGTAGGGGCAGAGACTGAGGGAACTTGCAAATTTGTTAACAAGTATTGAAGCCAAATGACTTCAACGGTACCATTAGCAAGGGCTTTATACTCAGCCTCAGTAGAGGAGCGAGCAACAGTGCGCTGCTTGCCAGATTTCCAAGAAATCAGTGTCTGACCAAAAAAGACAAGATAGCCACCCGTAGACTTGCGATCATCAATACTACCATCCCAATCTGCATCTGTAAAGCCATGTAGAGAAAAAGAGGAGCCTCGAGTGATATGGAAACCATAAGATGTCGTACCTTTAAGATAGCGTAAAATACGTTTGACAGCGGCCCAATAAGAATCTGTAGGAGCATGCATAAACTGACAGACTCTGTTAACAGCAAAGCATATATCTGGACGGGTGAAGGTAAGATATTGAAGAGCACCCACGATTTGACAAAATCATGTAGGATCAGAGAATGAATGATCCGGTAATAAAATGACTTTCGAAGGGGAGACTAGAGTATCAACTGGTTTGCAGGAAGTCATACCAGCTCGGGTGAGGATGTCAAGAATATATTTATGTTGACGCAGCATTAAACCCATACTGGTAGACTGAACTTCAATACCCAGAAAGTAGTGAACAACACCTAAGTCATGAAACTTGAACTCAGAGCTGAGTAACTGTAAAAGGTGATGGAGCATAGTAGAGTTGCTACCCGTGAGCAGAATATCATCAACATACACCAGGAGATAAAAGATATTAGTACCATCAAATAAGATAAATAAGGAGGTGTCAACCTTGGAAATCACTTAGACGAGTGTACCATGCTCTCGGTGCCTGTTTCAAACCATACAATGATTTGTGCAATCTGCACACATGAGATGGAAGAGAAGAGTCAACGAAACTGGGAGGCTATTTCATGTAGACCTTTTCAGTAAGAACACCACTGAGGAAGGCATTATGAATATCAAGCTGATGAATCTTCCAATTTTGCGAAACCACGATAGAGAAAACTAATCGGATAGTGGCCTGCTCAATAACTAGACTGAAGGTTTCAGAATAATGAATACCTTCCTGCTGGGTAAAACCTCTAGCAACAAGGCGTGCTTTATAGTGCTCAATACTACCATCAACACGACGTTTGATCTGATATACCCATCTACTGCCAACAACGTTCATCGAAGGATGAAATGGAACCAAAGACCAAGTACGATTTTCGGGTAAAACGGCAATTTCATCACACATAGCATTATGCCAAACTGCATATCGGTCAGCATCAGAGAATGCAAAAGGCTCAAAAGAGGGAGAATACAGTACCCGTGTGGAGGTAGAAGTAGCAGCAGCGGAAGCAACCAGATTAGCTATCTTTGGCTGCCGTGGTCTAAGAGTCATAGGATGTCTGCTATGTGCTGGTGGAGACGCAAGGGAGGATGGTTGTAGCGAGGAGACCTGTGGCAGCTGATAAGAAGACAAATCAACCATAAGTTGCAGACCAGCGGGAAAGGATGATAAGGAAGCAGCCTCAAGCACAGGATTGTCAGCAGAGGAGGGGCTGGAAATAGAGACTGAAGCTGCAGGAGTGCTGGCCAGGGAGGGCGAAGCAGAGGAGGGACTAGAAAGTACCCCAAGACCATGAGGAAAGGAGACCAATTGATGATCTGAACCTGCATCATAAAGGTTAAATAAACAAGCATGGGATGATGGCCAAGGGATGGGTGGAGGCTGTGGTCGGGTGGCTGTTTGGAGTGGCAAAGCGGAGTGTTGTGGGCTGTTTGGGTGGCTAGTGAAAGTGGGTGGCGGTGGGTGGTTTAGCAAATTTGGGAGGGTGACAGTAGTGGGTGGGGTGGGGGTTGTGGTGGAGACCTTTGCAATCTATTCAGAATTATCAAATGGAAACACATGTTCATGAAAGCGAACATGACGGGAAATATAAATAGGATGAGATGCAATGTCAAGACATCGATAACCAAGATGTGAAGAACTATATCCATAAAACACACATGGAGAGGAACAAAAAGCCAATTTATGATTATTATATGGACGCAGAAAAGGAAAATAGAGACACCCAAAGGTACGCAAAAAATGATAATCAGAAGACCCTGTTGAAATAAACAATCAAACGGAGAGCGATGGGCAAGAATAGGAGTAGGCATGCAATTTATAAGATAAATAGAGATTTCAAAAGCATAATTCCATAATCGAAAAGGTGCTTTACATTGCCCTAAAAGAGTAAGACCTGTTTCCACAATATGCCTATGACGATGCTCTACTGTTCCATTTTGTTCATGAGTGTGGGGACAAATCAGACGATGATGAATACCAATGGTCTGAAAAAATATGGATAGTTTTCGGTATTCACCGCCCTAATCAGTTTGAACAGATTTTGTTTTTAATGAAAATTGACGTTCGACAAGAGTCTGAAATTGATGAAAAACAGAGTAAACATCAGACTTGGAAATGAGAGGATAATACCATACATATTTAGTATAAGCATCAACAAAGATAACAAAATAATGATAGCCATCTGAAGAAAAAAGAGGAGCAGGGCCCCACACATCACTAAAAATTAATTCAAGTGGAGCAGAAGTTTTGTGACCGGTAGGTCCTAAAGACAAACGCGATGATTTTCCTAAAGGACAACTTTGACATTGAAAATTAAGACGTTTGTTGTTACAAATGATCTTATTTTTCAAGATTAACAATTGAAAAATACGTGAAGTAGGATGACCTAGTCGACGATGCCATAAATCGGTAGAGGCAGAAGTGTAGGGAGACCAATAGGCTTGAGGAACTGACATGACGGAAGACTTGGTCAGGGCATAGAGACCATCTTTACTCTGACCTGAGAGAAGGACTTCATGGGTGTTGAAATCCTTGACATAAAACACACGAGGGTGAAATTCAAAATAAACATTATTATCAAGACAAAATTTCTGAACAGAGAGCAAAGGTTTTGTGATTGCAGGAACATGAAGAACATTAGATAAGGTGAAAAAACGATGTGGTGTATATATTTTTGTATGACCAAGATGAGATATAGGAAGGCCCTTACCTTACCATCACCAACATGCAAATTATCATTACCAAGATACGGTTCTGAAGCGGTCAAGGTGGCAAGATCAGGTGTGACGTGTTGATTGGCACCGGTATCTGGAAACCAATCAACAGAACTGGTTGAGGAGAGATTGCGCTGCACCAGGTTGGCATTAGGTTGTTGGCCATAACCTCGCTGCTGTAATTGAGGACAATGGGAAGCTATATGGCCGAAATTCTGACACAGTTGGCAGCGTGGATTCTGCCCCCTATTGCGCTGCCAAGAGCCCTGCCTATTATCACTGAAGGAGGAGTTTTGGAAGCTGCGGTGATCAGGTCTGGAGCTAGCAAATCTGTTGCTTCCGCTGTTGGACTGGTTATTATAGAATAGGATTCTAATATAGGATGTTGTAATGATTACAACATCCTATATTAGAATCATATTCTGATAGATACATGAGTAATTGTAATGATTACAACATCCTATATTAGAATTTTATTCTATAATACCTCTGCTATTTTACTTTGACAATAGGAACCTTGCACTTGTCTCTTTGTAGTGGAGTATCTGTCAATACCTTTTGAAACTTAAATGAGTTGTTTTATGTCTATACTTGTTGCACACTTGTTATATTTTCTTACACCAAGGGAAAACAAGAAACATGAGAATTCTTTCTTTCCCGTAGGATGGTTGCATAGTTTGTCCATCAACTGATAGCACTTTTGATCTTCGGACTGGAGCCATCAAAGAATGGTATCCAAATAACCCCGTGCTCAAAGTTCTCACACCTGCTCTGAGAACGCTTTTCGTGTATCCTGTGAAAACTTATTACAAATATAGAAGGAATAAAGCCTTTCAAGTTGTGTAGTATATTTGTTTGCATAATTTAAAGGAGATGTAGGGTCTGTTTAAAAATGTGATTGATGTTGCTTTTTAAATTATTTTTTTTGGAAATTCATCAAAATAATATATATTTTTTTATTTTTCAAAATTTATTTTTGACACTAGTACATCAAAACGATTTAAAAATACATATTTTTTTTTTGAAGAAAACAATTTCAAAATTTATTAAAAACTTTGGTGCAAATGCAACCCCAAATAGGGCCATAACGATACGTAGTTACTAAGAGGAAAAATATGCACTAAGAAATTTGTTATTGGAACTTGTCTTACCTGGTAGTTCATGGATATTTATATAGCCATAAATCATGCCAACTTGTATGGAATTAAGGATAAAGCGAGGGAAAAATAATATGAAACCTACATTAGTTGCAATTACTTAGGATAACAGTTTCTCATGGTTCGTAATTCATTGTTGAGTAAACAAATGATGTTATATAGGTTATCCATTGGCTATGGGCATCCCAAACACCAATTTATAAGCCCAATTATAGCACGAGGACAAAAGAGCATTAAATGTTTGATAGCAACTATACATAAAGTTGATGGAATAATTTTGGGTTAGGCTTTTCCTATCCTAGCTTGTGTTTTGGAGCTGGTCTGTCCCTCTACCCGAGTGTGTTGGTGTGTTGGGCTATATGGAAATCTTAGGTTTAATCTAAAGACTAGTATATTATGGGGTAGTTGAGTCAATTAGACTTCTTAAGGTTTGACCCATCCTTTTTCAATCTAATAAAGTAATGGGCCACATCATATGCCTAGACCTAAAAAGATGACTTAATCAATTCACATAAAGTAACTAGTAATTTAAGGCCATCATAAAACCACTTTCTTTACTTTATAGCCATTACAAAGGTGTTTTGAAAGAGTTTTAAGCTATAAAAAACATTATTTAAAGGACTTCCAATCCATCTTGATAGGTGTTTGGTTTGGTTTGGTTTTTTTAGAATCAAAAGAATAAAGATGGTGTATGGTCAACAACTTTTTCTCAAAAGGCAGGTCTTGTCAAAATAAGCTTTAGTGAACCACTCTTAGTATGATGGATCCTACACACTTCTACTTTCTTCCTTTATAAACTTATCATTCCCACAACATCATCATCTTCCTCCTTCTCTATTTGTAAAGATCCAAAAGTCATCAATTATATTACCTTCTAATGAAACTCCTTACATCCCTCAATATTATGTTCCATCGCATTATAAAGCCTACCAAAACTATCATCCTTTCTTGGACTTGATCTATTTTTTGCTGGAAAATATTTGACTTGCATCAACATGTCATATAGCCTATCCATGTTTATCCTTAAAACTTGCTCTTTCTTCCTTTTATACTTCATAGTGTTTACTCCTCCATTACTAGAAGCATGATTGGGAAAAGGGTTGAAATTGATGTTGGGGATATCTTCAAAAGTTATTCATCATGCCTTGAATAATTTGCAAGAGCTTTCTTTTGAATGCTGAGCAAGTGTATGATACGGCCAGGATTTACAACATGGTACTCATAGGCCAATTATGGCTTGTACCAACTTGGAAAGGGAGACTTAAATAATGGAAAAGGAGATGGAGCCATATGACCTATGCTTAATAGTTTTGCATACATTTCCCCTAAGGGCATTAGTAAAGGTGGGAGTTGCTCTTAATTTCTTTGGTATGTTTTTTTTAGGTTGTTTTCGATTTGGTTTTATGATAGGTTGTTGGGCTGGTTTATTGGGAAAGACTTGGCAAAGCTGATATTGGATGCTTTGGGAAATAGGGCATGGTAGCTTTGGATATGATAGCTTTAGGCTTGGAAATTCTTTTTACCCTTGTACCTTTCTTTTATATTGCTTACCTCAATATCTTTTTTCCTCCGAGTAAACCCTTTCTTCGTGGTGGGTTTTGATATTCTATTGGCTCTTATTCCTTACTATATTCTCTCAACAATAACCACGACATAATAAAAGTGTTGGGCAGAGCTACCCATCAGGTACTTATACTATAAAGATTTGAAAGTATTGGCAAATAGAGTCACCATTTTTTTTCTAATAAAAATGATTATACATGCATTACCTTGTTTTTCCATCTATGAGCATACTTTCTCATTGTTTCTTTATTTCCCTTATCCATCATTATTAAACTCGTCTGGTCTGGAGTGATGTCAATATTGAATTTGTATTGCCTTAAAAAAGCAACAACGAGATCACTTCATTTCTTAACCGTTGTATTATTTAAAGTCATATACCAGCTTAATGTAGAACCAATCAAGTTGTCTTGGAAGAAATGGATGAGCAACTTGTCATTATGTATGACCTTCTTTTTTTTTATGTAATATTAGCTCATGTGTGTATTAAGGCATTCTAACTTCGTGTACTTGATGAATTCTAGTACTCTAAACTCCTTGGTACCATTACATTTGGTACTAGGTATATCTCAGTTATTTTAACCAGGTCATAGAAGTTAAATTCCTCAACAACTCTAAACCCCTCTTAAGCAACCCATTTATCTTGTTTAGGGCAACCAAAATATTTAACCCCATGGGATTTCCTCATAGTTAGATCTATTATGGTCAGCACTTAAGGAGACGTAATTAAACAAGTCATTGGAATGTTTGTTGTTCCTTGTGGTCTAGCGATGGGATTTGTTTCCAAGTTTTATGGGTCAATGATAACTAGAGCTGCTAGTGGCGATAACAGAGTCGGATGCTAATTGGATGTCCCTTCCCCTAATTGTGCTCACAAGAGTTGCTCAAGTAAACTAGTAACCCAAGTCATGTTATTCTTAACATCATTCAGCTCTTTTTGGTAGTGATCCTCTTCTTCATTTTCCATCTTTTTACAAAGCCTAGTATAAAGTTTGAAGCTTTATGGTTTATTTTTTTATGGTGCTTTGAAATTCATCTCGCAATGTGTCCCAATCACACTAAAACATAGTTTTGGAATTAAAATTATAATTAGCTGAAATTTGATGAAAACAATGGATATTTTATAAACGAGTGATATATTTTTCAAATTATATAACCATATATTTAGTCATTTAACAAAAAAAATAAGGAAAAATAGCATATTTCGATAACAAAAAAAATCGAAAATTACAAGTCTTTAACAACATAAACTTGATATATTAGATTTCACTTTTATTCGATAATTTATTTTGTCCACTAATTTTATTTTTCATCATAATAAAAAGCACTATTACAATCAATTATAAGACAGTTCGTAGGAACAGTATGCCCAAATGTCGCCGTGCAAATGCTCTCTGGCAATATATCATTTTAGCACATATTTTACGAGACCAGGAAAATGAACATCCATCATGTAAGCTTCCCAATTAACACTTGTGGGGTCAAAGTTGAAGGCATCTGCTTCTGAACAAGTCTCTCTTGCTGCAATTTGCAACTTTTCCGAGTTGGTGTCATCAAATCTGAGTAAAAAAAGATAAAATTAATTTATTATGCGCTAATCTATGTAATATTCATTCAAACTATAAGATATATCAATGGAATTCAATGACTATATCCTTACATGCCCTTAAAGAACACATAAGGTTCATAGAGCTTAGCTAATCGCATTCCACGCTTCAAGCTTCTGTCAAGAGCAGTGTACTTGTCCTTGTAGTGTTTCTGGAATAAAACAGTATTTATTGCTTGATGGAATACCTGGTAAGAGAAAAAAATTACTTGTTAGTTTGAGATTAATGAGAAAACAATCACTTACGTAGGAAGTTTATTTTTGATAATATGTTGTAACAAAGGAAAATCAATTATGGAATAACACATACTTTAATTTACTTATTGATTTTAGGTTGTAATCATGCATGAGACATGCATAGTGTATCAATCCCGATCTTCCTCCACCACTTTATTAGTCAGGGGTAGCTTAAGGGGTTTATGTGAGCTTTTAATAAATGATTTATATTATTTTTTTAAAATATTTCCATTAATTGAAAGCTTTTTGAATTTGAAACTTGTATAGATTCATATTACCTTATATTTTTATTTTTATCATAAAAATAAGGATTGTAGGATTCAATTTTCTTAACCGCTTCATCATTAATACTCTGATATCATTTAAATAACTAATTCAACCCAATAACTTAAATTATTAGATAAAATTCTGATATATAATTTATATTATTTTCTAATACTATTTAACCCAACATTTATCAAGGGGGTATTAGTAATTCTTGCAAAACTCAATAACTTAAAACGAGAAACACTGGTCAATAAGATATGAGTAATTAATAAGGAAAAGCGGTTCCTGCGGTTCTTGAAATTCTGTGACTTAGCTTTCTTAGGGGTATATGCAAATGCCTTCTTTTCTTATATTCAAATAATTTAGTAAAATAGATTTTCATTAAAGAACTTGTTATTTTCGATCCATAAGAACACTAATTGTTATATAGCCCAATATATAGTTGATGATGCAGGTGATGTGTAAACATATGAACTATAGAAACAGACTAAATTTTGATGGACATAACGAAATGTGAAATTAAATTAATGCCAAAGAATTGGAAATGTTTTCGATCCACAAGAGCACTTTTCGTGCAATTATCATACCAAACATACGTAAAAAGGTTGACTTTGAAAAACTAAACGAAATTTCTTATAGAGTAGGACCTATGGTGATGCAGGTGATGTGTGAAATATATGAACTATAGAAATAGACTAGATTTTGATGGACATAACGAAATGTGAAATTAAATTAGTTATGTTCATCAAACCTTTAATGGCAACGAATAACGAATCGCCATGTATATACGGAAACTAGCCATGGAGCTGAAAGCTGTAACCTCGCCAACCTTTATTGGCTTTCCTTCTTTGTCAATCAACGGGTTTTGAGTGAAGTAACGAAATAATAATCATTTAAATTTGAGAATTTGAACGGATTTCTCAATGAAGATCCTACATGATAAATGATTTCTGAAGTAGTGGATCGGTTTGCATATTCCACCATGGCCATGATAAGAGCATTGATTACCATGTCAGCTGGTATCTGCATCATTTCCAGGACATTTTCAGTTTCGGCATGCTTATATTTATAAAAACTAATGAAAGAACGGAGGGGGTATGAGCTAACCACGTCAACTATTAACTGTGGTTTGAACGGAAAGTGTTTCAATTTCCCTTTAGCATATCCAACAGCTACTCCATCAACGGTCCTGTGTTATTGGGACAAAAAATGATTCGAAAATTAATGAAGAACCATGCATGCTTACACCATGATGCGCATGCAGATATGCAGTAGCAGACTACCTTACACCTTCAATCCAGCCGGGAAACGGCTCTTGGTAAGTACTTGTTACCATAGTAGGGCGGATAATGACTAGAGGTACTGTATCTCTATTATAATGGACTAGGAGCATCTCTCCCATTGCCTTGGTAAATACGTAAGTGTTTGGCCATCCAAACATCCTGGCCCTGTAATTAATCACCATCAAGGGAAAAGACATCATGTCAGGCAAATAAGTATATCTTAAACGAAAATTGTCACAATTTAATTAGATATTACTACCGTTTAGAGCCATAATCCTTCATGTAAGACGTGACCGCACTCTCTTCAGCATGTTCTGAGTGGAGTTTCCTCAATTTCTCCTCGACCAGTTTCTTTTCTATGTCGATGTCTATCATTTCCGTGCCTTTCTTGGCTTTTCCCAAGGGAAATGGCTTCTCCAGTATCAATCCTGCATCTTCGCCGCATACGTAAGCTGACGAAAGCACAATCATTGAGAAGAATGTTAGTCTGCATTAAAGATTCCAAAACATTATACTTGGCGTGGATTATGTGCATAGACGAGTACAGTGTGTCCAATTAAAGCTCAATCGAACTACATAATAAATATTCTTACCAGTTGATAAATGGACAAGCACCTCAACACTATTACATTTCTTGACAAAGTTCAAGAGGTGCAAAGGTCCCAATGTATTGATACCTAATGCAACATCGTATCTTCAACAAACAATATAAAAAAATAAGTAAGAAGAGTGAAACGTTACTAATTTTAGTGATTCATAAATTCTTAAATATCTTTCGTTGCAAAGGAATTTGAATCTCTTATCTCTAAAAGAAATGAACTAATGAAAATCAGTTAATTTCCTTGTTGACCTTTCATCAAAGTTGGTGGTGGCAGCGCAGTTAATCACCGTATCAATTTCATTCCATATCTGACCCTTCAACAATGAGTCTCTTATTCCCAAGTCCACACAAGAGATGTCCCCAGGAACAGGAGTCACTTTTTCATAAACGAAGGAATATAAACTTGCACCATGTTGCTCTCTCAAAACATCAAACAAGGCCATCCCTATCACCTGTATAAATCAGTATGTATGCAATATAGTATCAAGAACTATTATATGTTTCAGTCCATGATGCACATATAATAATTAATTTAAGATAAAAAAAAAAAAAGAGAAAGAAAGGAGAAGAAGATTTTACCTCATTGTGCAGGCGTTCTTCAGCAGATCTAGTGTCCACGGCTCTTAGAAGAAGATAAAGCTTCTTCACTTTGGGTTGAACCCTCAATATCTTCTCCACAAAAACTGCCAATGTTAGAAAACAACATTGTTAATAGATTGATTTTGTCACAGCACATCACAAGTCTTGAGGAAATAAATTTCTTTTGAGAGGGGACAATACTCTTTCCAAGAAATCCAGTTGCACCAATGACTAAAATGGACTTGTTGTTTAGAAACTCCATTATACTTCCCAGCTCCATTGAAGATAATATTTTCCTACCTTTATTAAATTTTAGGATGAATTAAAAACAGCATCTCAGAGGGTATATATATAGCCACAACACGATTTTCCAAGTAGCATCATATGACAGTGGTTGTTCGCAAACTTAAGCTGACATTTACTAGTCTTTTAGGTACAGTTTTCCAAATCATTTAAAGTGTTTAAGCATGGTAGATAATTCAAAAAATCCTCGGATAAAATGTGTAAAAACTATTTGTGAATTCAAATAGTGCCACGCAATTCTTTTCTTTCACTCTAGCCTCGGGAAAGTGGCTTGCAATTCCTTTCTTTTGTATTCATCGTGTTGTGTCCTCTGCTCGCATTTAATCATTCAAGGATGTCCTCTCAAGCTTTGTGGACAGGTATTAATTTATTGTTAGTTACAGACATATCAAAACTCGGAAAATGACATACCTTGTATCGTAAGAAAAATCTTGATAAGATAAATTTAATAACATTAAGAAAGATTATTAATGGTGAATATAGTGGGCCACATGAGCCTCTCAAAGACAAGTGAGCCCCGCCATCTTTGGATGATTCATATAACCTACTTCATTCACTATTAGTTACCTTTTTTTAGCGCTATTGAATTTATCTTCTTGAGATCTTACTAATTATATTAATGGCGTCATCATTGAAGATTCGGTATGCCTCTAAGAGTGTGTCATTATTGAAGCTTCAGAGCCTTTAAGGCCTCTTTCTTTTTTCTTATTTTTTTCTCTATCGTGTATCTTTACAAGCTACAAGGAGGAAAGAAGAGAGAGAAACAAAGAATGAAAAAAAAGCCTCTAAAGCACACTGAAGTTTCGATAACAACACTACCAGTACGATAAAAAAAGATCTTAAAGAGATGATTCTAACAATACTAAGAAAATTCAATGGTGATTTATGTGTGCTACTCTAGTTATTGATATAGGAACATTTTATATCTTAACCACTTCATTATCAGCATGCGTATATGTCGATCTAAATATTGAAGCAAGTTGATATAGGAACATTTTGTCATGACACCATGATCGAAAAATTATTTGTTCTAATGTGTTATCAAAGTTCCAAACAACCTTCTTCTATAGAGAAAAACAAAGACTTCCCAACAACTCATTAAGCTTATTATAAAATGTATATATATAGGAAATATTTTAGGCACTACTCTAATGTTGTAATATCTACTTTTACTATTGTATATTGCTCTACACATATAAATAGAAAATGGTTGACTAACTAATAGGTTAAGCCTCCTACTTCTTCTCAACTTGGTATCAAAGCCTTCTACCATCAGAAATCCTCTCTCCTTATCCCAAACAGACTCTATTGCTGTTGTTGACTTCTCCCTCCACCAAACTAGTGTTGCAGCCTAGCCGACCTGCCACTCACAGGCCGCTATCGGTGGTGTTTTCTCACAACAGCAGCCTCCTTCACTTCCAGAGCATAACAATGATTCTCCCTCTCATGTTTTTGTTATTTCTCTTTATATTATAGGGACATCAACTCCAACTATAATTGTTTTGTCCAACACTTAACAAGTTGTTTTGTTAAAAATTACAAACACAAATGATCTATATTAGCGAATGCAGATGAAGTCATATCTTCTTGGTCAGAACGTCTTCCACTTTATTGATGGCTCAATGTCATGTCCTCCCTCTCATGTTTATGATAGTTCTACTGGTTCTTCTTCGACAATCAACCCCTCTTTTCTTTATTGGAAGCAATATGATCAACTTATTTTGAGTGCGTCACTCTCCTCTCTTTTTATAGATGTATTACACCTTGTGGTAGATTGTCATAACTCACATTGTGTTTGGCGCACTCTTGAGAAAGCTTTCACGTCTTCATTTAATTCTTGCATCATGCAACTTTACAAGTCCTTTCAAGATCTTCGGCAAGGTGATGCTTTGATTGTTATATACATGCAGCAAGCAAAATTTAGATTTAATGAATTGGTTACTGTTGGTTGTCCTATCTCCCTTGAAGACTTTAACCTCTATATGTTTCATGGCCTTCGTGGTGTGTTCAAAAACTTGATAATCAGCCTCGTGACCAAGGCAGAACTACTGTCATATGCTGACCTTCACAACCATCTCTTTACATGAGTTTCTATACAAGACCTTCCTTCAATCCATGGATGCAAACTCACCTCTGTTGCCTCATCCATCTTCGCTACCCATGCAATCTGCATATCTTGCCATATTTTAGCACAACTCTAATTTTAGCCATAACAGGGGTCGTTCTAGTACCAACTAGCATCCCAACAACAATCATCACACCCACCAAAAAAGTAGGCCAAACTTTCATTTAGCACCCCAAATACGCCCTACCTAATGTAATATGCAATGTTTAATTGTCTGATATATATTAAGGTCTACCTGTTGGTCTGTCTATGATTTAAGAAAAGTCCTTCTCGGTAAGGAGATCCTTATCTTATCGGATTAAACCTCACTATTCTAATGTCAATAAAAAACCTATCTTTTAATATTGGGAATATGTTTTATGTACAAATTTGTAATCCTAGATACTAAAAGAAAACAAAATGATTTTTTTGAAAAAAATTGAAATATAGGCCAAGTTCTCGTGGCTTTAATAAGCTGGTTATTAAAGTCAAAATCCATGCTAACATATATTTTTTTTTAATGAAAATACGATATCATTTTTTAAGACTTCACCGTATGCATGAAAATAAGATATTTTTTTAAAATTTTGGAATAATTTGATGAAAACTAGATTCGTATCCTTTGTTCAGTCCAGTGAATAGTGGAGCACTCTTCACTGTTCATACAGTGCGGTGGAGCAGCCGGAGACGATGAAGGAGAAGAAGCAAACATGGCAGTGGTGGCGGTGTTGACTGCGGCAGGCAGTGGTGGCGATGATGACTGCGGCAGGCAGTGGCTGTGTTGAGGAAGAATCACGTCGCAGACGAGGGATTCCAGACGGTGGTTCTTCTTCGTTTTTCTCTTTGTTTTCTTATGTTTTCTTCATCTCGTTGTTTCTGTTCTCCTGCTTCTATGTTTCTTCTTTGGTCTCTGATGATGGTGGAGCTGCTATTAAAGGTAGTGTTACTGGTGCTAGTTGTGATGAACTGGGAGCTAAAGGTGGCTAGTGGTTCTTTTTTCTGTGTTTTACTTACCCTTTGTTTCTCCCCTCCCTCATGTTCTTTCTTCTTTTCTCTATTTTGTTTCGGTTTCTCCTTTGTTTCTGCTGGTGGTGGAGCTCCCGTCGACAATGGCTCAAAGTAGTTCTCGTGGTGGAGATGAGGAAGGTAGGCAGTGGCAATTCTTCTCTCTTCTACTTTCTTTTCTCTCTTTTCTTGTCTTTATATCTCAAAACAATTCCTTTATGTTTTTCCATCTTCCCTCTCTTCTTTTCTCTGCTTTTCTGCTCCCAACTATTTTCAAATGTTCCTCTATATTCCACTCCCCCCAACTTGTTGATCTCTTTCGTCTGGCATGTATAAGGAGGAAAAAGGGGAGAGAGGGCTACTACCCTTGTCAAGTCATGACACAGGGATAGGGTGTCCGAGGGGCCCCTGGTAGCCGTCTCATGGTTGCTCGCAAGGCTTGTCCCCTCTACATTAATTCTCGTCTTGTGGTAGGTCATTGGTCATGGTTTGGGCAAGTAAGGGTCTTTGTCAGGTTTGTTTTCAGGTTTTGGGAAAGAGAGTGAGCGGGAAAATGTAGGGGAGAAAAGCTTCTCCTTCCATTTCCTTTGCATGTCTAAGGGAAGAAGAAGACCAACGTTGCCATTCAAAATGACAATGTTTTGCTTTTTTTTTTTAAGTGAATAGTGCAATGAAACAACATTGTTTTGAACAGGCACCAAAACGTTAATTTTTCAAAGAGAAAAGGCACCAAAACGTTAATTTTTCAAATCAATGCCTTTATTTGTGCGCCTTTTTTAATTGGTCCTTGGTTTTGGATTTCTTCAACCAAGTCCCTAATTAGCCATCAAACTTTAATATTTATGCAATTAAGCCTTTGATTTGACCA
The DNA here is from genome assembly GCF_005239225.2 of Populus alba. Lineage (NCBI taxonomy): Eukaryota > Viridiplantae > Streptophyta > Magnoliopsida > Malpighiales > Salicaceae > Populus > Populus alba. The sequence goes on along the minus strand of NC_133302.1, from coordinate 17,083,118 downwards.
AATTAAGTCTTACAAATTATAATTTAACCTCATAACTTTGATTTCTTTCAATTAAAGCTTAAATTGACTTAAAAATTAATTTTTCTTGCAATCAAATCCTTCATAAATTCAATTTAAACCTTTAATAAAATTCAATTAAGTCCATAAACATATGATTTTGGACTTTTCTTCTCAAATTAAATTTTCTTTTTCAACACGGCTCTCATCAGTCCAATATATATACTGTCAAATTTTATTTTTTGTATTTTTCAACCTCCTCAACCAATTTATGGGCGCTCCGACAATCTATTCTGACTGCTATTATTTTTTTTGGATTTCTTCTGACTATATATATATATATATATTATTTTTTATATTTTTTTTTGTGCGGGGATCCAAAAATAGATTACAACACATGTTTGGAGACTTAAACTATTTAATGAATATGTGACATTTAATTTCTTAATTAATTGCATTTGAACTTGCAATATACAATTCAAACAACTTTTTAGTGCTTTAATTATGAAGTTTTCATCTATTATCAAGTGTTATCTTACTCAACAACATCATTAATATTGTTAAACAAATTGTTTGCACTAAATGAAAATTTTGTTTTGAATAATACTAAACATTATGTGCTGCTTTGTTTTTCATTATAATCATATGTATAGATTTATAGAGGCTCCGAGTGAAATTAATTTTCCTAAATACATGACACTTAATAAAAAATTTACTTTGAATAATATAAGATTTCTCTCATGAAAACAACATTACTATACAAATCTAATATAATACAACTTTCATATTGTAAAACTATGAAAATATTTAATGCATATGTAGCATTTACTTTATTAATTTATTGCATTTCTCAATACAAAGAACTTGCAATATTAGATTCAAATATCATCATAATGTTTTAACTTGAAGATTTCATCAATTATCTATTATTATCAACTATAATCCTACTCAACAACATCATTAGTATTGTTAAACTAATTGTTGCATTAAATAAAACTTATTTGGAAGAATTATAAATATTTTGTGTTTCTTTGTTTTTTCATTTTAATCATATGTAACACATTCAACGTTTTTAAACTTTCATTTGGGTTTCATCATTATACTGAAATCAAAATCACAATTGCAACTAATGAATACTAATTTTTATTTTACAGAGAAAAAAATAGATATCAAGGGAGATCATGTAAATCAAACACTTATTTCTAAAGTGGAGATATTCACTTTAGATGAAAATTTTCTCTTTAATCTCTATCTTGAAGATGCGCCATTTATTTTTCTATCTCAATTAATTTTATTCTAAGAAATTTCTCAAAAAATTTTAAAAAAAGGAATATTATTTTCAATGAAAAAGATGGATTTTTAAATTATTTTGCTTAATATTATTTCTTTGAAGTAACGACACACATCCATTATTAAGTTGGGCATATATTTGTATTTTTATGGGCATATATTTGTATTTTTTAAATTGTACACATAACACATTGAGTTAATTTCTTCTTCTACACAAAAACGTTATTACCCTTTCATGATTTAACCTTCTTTCATTAGTCAGATTGGTTCTAACATATAGTGTGTTATATGCAAAAATGAAAATAAATGAGAATGCACAAATCTGAGCAGAAAAAAAAAAAAAAAACCATACGGAATTATTCAGAGGAAGATAAAAAAGAAAGAAAGGGTAATGGTGACCCGATCAAAATAGTGGGGGCTCGGTGAGAGAAGAGTCGTGTTTGGATTCGGCAGCCATAAAGGTTGGTCAGTCAAACTCCTAGGCTTCTCTACCCCACGCGATAAGCTGCTTGTGGGCGTACACTTCACACTGGAATCTCAAATTTTAGATTCCTTTTTTTGTTAGGTTTGGAATTTTGTTTATTTGTAGATATCCTTGACTGTCACTTTAAGAGAACATATAAATATTGAAGAAGTTTATGGAGTGGGAATAGATCCAAAAGTATGGTACGTAGTAGAAAGGAAAAACGATAATGAAGCTGAAGACGATATTGCATTTTATGCCAAAACCCATAGACTTCCTGCTGCCATCACTGCATCGACGCAATATCAAGATTCTTCCGAGGAAAGATCAAACGAAAAAATTGATGCAAGGAAAGATCGGAGATGGAGATGGAGATGGAGATGGAATTGATGCCGATATTTTCCATATCTTACAAGAGAAATCGGTCCCATGAAGACGACACTTTTGCCTTGTCCCGGCGAGGATGAATTCATAATACCGACGTGATGATTTGTTTGATGCGGAGCTAGCAAAACTCCAGTTGTAACGCTGTGGACATATATACGATAGCCATCATAAAGGAAAACCCAAGATGCTGCCATAGGATTGAATTTTCTCGAGTTGATTGGTCTTGGTATCTGCTTCCGATGAGGTCTTGCACTTTAGAAGCAGTCGCATGAGTTTTGATAGTAATAAAGTGTGAATTGTTTTTAATCTTCTTTAGCTACAGTTTCCTGCTGCCTCTTCATAGGCGTTCCTTGTACTATTTTGCATATAAATAGAAAAAGAGAAAAGAAAAGAAAAGAAGGATTGCTTCTGCTGTTGATAAGAAGACCGGTGCTTTAGGTTATGAAACTAAGGCCTCTTACTTGATGAAGATTATTTTGAATATACTTCCGGAGATTTATGTTGCCATATATCTTAATTTGAGTAAGGTTGTCATCTAAAATCTTAATTGAAGCTAGTGTGATACCCTGGAAAATTGAAATAATATAATTAATTAGGTATTATATTATGCCCTTTTTATTTATTAAGGTTATTATAAGTAATATAAGGTGTATTTGAGTAATTAAATAATGATTTTAAATCATTGAGTAAACTTACATTCTATTTTTGTCGGACAATAAAAATGTACATCAACAAAGAGATGGAGAGGAAGATCAAGAAGGAGACTTGATGTAGTACCAAAATTTTTATGAATTTTGATTCAATATAAACTTTATTTAAAAAAAAAACAATACTTAATAATAATTCAAAATTAATTGACTTGTATATAGAATTATAATTTACATGTTCTAACCTATCAAGTCATATATCACAAGAATCAAGGCAATAAAAAAGAAGATGTTGTTCATCCTTTATTTACCTAAGTATATGATGTCTGAATAGTTTTGTATTTATTAAAATTATTTTCCGTACACTTGACATATATATTATTCTTATATCTTATGGCTAATATAAAATCCTTTCTTTCTAATTTATTCACATATTTTCTGCATTAATTATGCAGGTACCATATTTCTCTCTCCATGAAATCAATACTTTGTAATTTATTTAGCAGTGTTCTTTTTTACGAGGAACACATAGGATGGATTCTTTGTTTGTTTAAGGTGTTAATATAAGAGCAAAGGACTTGTTAATTTACTTTCTTTTTCATGAGGTTGAGGAAACCACACAAGATCAAGACCTTCTCAAGATTAATAAATGGGATGAAAATTTAAAAGTAGATTGTTGAAAAACATTTGAAATCATGAATACCTGGAAGACAATTATTTTTTTAGCGTGAAAGATCCTTAAATACTCAAGTTATAACAAATATAAAAGGAAAAAAAGCCTTCAATTTGTGTATTATATTTGTTTGCATAATTTTAAAGGAGATGTAGGGCATGTTTGAAAGTGTGATTGAGATTGTTTTTTAAAATTGTTTTTTATTTGGAAATTCATTAAAATAATATATATTTTTTATTTTTTAAAAATTTATTTTTGATACCAACACATTAAAAGGATCTAAAAATACATAATAAAAATTAATTTGGAGAAAGAAATTTCAAAATTTACTAAAATTACAATGCAAACGCTACTATAAACAGGGCCGTAATGATATGTAGTTACGAAGAAGAAAAATATGCACTAAGAAATTTGTTATTGGAACTTCCCTTACCTGGTTGTTGATGGATATTTATATAGCCATAAATCATGCCAACTTGTATGGAATTAAGGATAAAGTGAGGGAAAAATAATATGAAACCTATATTAGTTGCAATTACTTAGGATAACAGTCTCTCATGGCTGGTGATTCACTGTTGAGTTAAGAAATGATGTCAAATGGATTATCCATTGGCTTTGGGCATCCCTAACGCCAATCTATAAGCCCAATTATAACAGGAGGACATGAGAGTATTTGATGATTGATACCAACTAACAGAGAGTGGATGGAATAATTTTGGGTTAGGCTTTTTCTATCCTAGCTTGTGTTTTGGAGTTAGTTTGTCCCTCTACCTGAATGTGTTGTTGTGTTAGGCTATGTGGAACCTTATGTTCAATATAAAAACTAGTATATTATGGAGTAGTTGAGTCAATTAGACTTCTTAAGGTTTGAACCATTCTTTTTTAGTCCAATAAAGTAATAGGTCATATCATATGCCCAGACCGAAAGAGATGACTTAATCAATCCAATAAAGTAACTGGCAGTTTAAGGCCATAATGTGTTCAAATAGTGGCACAAGAAGGTAAAGATAATTGAGCTTCATTAATGAGCCAAGGCTTATATAAGAACATAAACTACCCTTCACTTATTCTACCATGTAAACCATAAATTAAACCTAAATTTGTCATCAAACCACCAAAAAAACCATCATAAAAACCACTTTCTTCACTTTATAGCTATTACAAAGTTGTTTTGAAAGAGTTTTAAGCTATCAAAAACACTATTTAAAGGAGTTCCAATCCATCTTCATGGGTGTTTGCTTTGGTATTTTTAAGAGCAAAGGACTTGTTAATTTACTTTCTTTTTCATGAGGTTGAGGAAAACCACACAAGATTAAGACCTTCTCAAGATTAATAAATGGGATGAAAATTTAAAAGTAGATTGTTTAAAAACATTTGAAATCATGAATACCTGAAAGACAATTATTTTTTTAGCGTAAAACATCCTCAACTACTTAAGTTATCACAAATATAAAAGGAATAAAGCCTTCAAGTTGTGTAGTATATTTGTTTGCATAATTTAAAGAAGTACGAGCATATTTGAAAGTGTAGTTCAAGATTGCTTTTTAAATTGTTTTAAGTTTGGAAATTAATCAAATACTTAAGTTATCACAAATATGGAATTAAGGATAAAGTGAGGGAAAAATAATATGAAACCTATATTAGTTGCAATTACTTAGGATAACATTCTCTCGTGGTTTGTGATTCACTGTTGATTAAAGAAATGATGTCATATGGATTATTCACTGGCTATGGGCATCCCTAATGCCAATTTATAAGCCCAATTATAACAGGACATAAGAGTATTTAAAGATTGATACCAACTAACAGAGAGTGGATGGAATAATTTTGGGTTAGGCTTTTCATGTCCTAGCTTAGGTTGTCTCTCTACCCGAGTGTGTTGTTATGTTAGGCTATGTGGAAATCTTAGGTTCAATCTAAAAGCTAGTATATTATGGAGTAGTTGAGTCAATTAGACTTCTTAAGGTTTGAACCATTCTTTTTTAGTCCAATAAAGTAAGAGGTCATATCACATGCCCAGACCGAAAGAGATGACTTAATCAATCCAATAAAGTAACTGGCAGTTTAAGGCCATAATGTGTTCAAATAGTGGCACAAGAAGGTAAAGATAATTGAGCTTCATTAATGAGCCAAGGCTTATATAAGAGCATAAACTACCCTTCACCTATTCTACCATTTAAACCATAAATTAAACCCAAATTTGTCATCAAAAAACCACCAAAAAAAGCTATCATAAAAAACCACTTTCTTCACTTTATAGCCATTACAAAGTTGTTTTGAAAGAGTTTTAAGCTATAAAAACCACTATTTAAAGGAGTTCCAATCCATCTTCATGGGTGTTTGCTTTGGTATTTTTAGAATCGGAAGAATAAAGATTGTATATGTGATTAGTACTTAAAAATACATTTTTATCAAGGTTTTATATCATCATTTTGCACTTGAAGTATCAATAAGTAAAACTCCTTAATTAAAGCATGTTTTATAATAACAAGTCTGATAACATAATATACCTTTAATTTATGGTAAATGTTCATTTTAAATGCAGGTCTATCACATAAATCAAATGATTGATTGATAAGTTCAACTACTGAAATTGAGAAGACAAAGAGAGGGCTAAACTTATAAAAGAGATGTTGGTTCAGTCCAAACTGGAACACCATTCGGTTATTGGATCATAATTGGAGCTGTAAAACTTGGATTTAGGTCTAGTATAAATGGATGGAAAGCTAATACATATGCTTAAAACATTTATGAAGAGTCCAAAATTTAAAAGGATCGTTTTTAAGTTCAAATTATAGCAACAACAAAGAAGTTATAATATGTCCTACAACCTAGAAACTGTTTAGTGTTAAGCCCGTATCTCGATTTCTAGAAGTCCAAATGACCTTATTCTTATTTTGTTGGAAAGCTTAGACAATGCCCTAGAAATTTCATAAAGACTATATGTTCAAATTCTAATGTTAGCAATGACGTTTTTAGCAGACAAGAAGATAAAAATAGTTACCAAGTCAAGAGGTGGCCACCCACTCAACAATTAGTCATCAAATCAATAGTTCTGAATTTTGGCCTATAAAAAGAGGTACTTACCATGCATTTAGGTATCTTGATATTCAAATCAAGATCTTGCTCTTGCTTCTTTCTTTTTTTTGTATTTTGTAATGTTCAAATTTTATTCCATGTTATATTTTTCTTAATCTCTTGTTTATGCTTTTCATTTCATTTACTATACTTATGTAATTATGTTCTTATCTTGTTTATCTATGTTTCTCTTATTCATAATGTTCAGTTAAGTTTATTATGTCAAGGTGTAAAGGTTACTGTAACAGTCTAACTGTACGACTCGATCAATGTTTAAAAGATCCCAACCATATCCTCTTTATTTGAGGGTAATTTTTTTTTTTATTACCAAATATTCGGCAGAGTTTTTATTTGCATTTAGGACATCCCAAGTTATCGACTACTATCAATTTACTCAATCAACCCATCATCACAAGTTCCCATAATTCCGGACCTTATATCAAGCTCATAATTCCACACCTCATACAATCCACACATTATATATATATATATATATATATATATATATATTATATATATATCTTATGAGTAAGTTCAATATGAACATAGTCCAAACATAATATCATAAGAATTTAAAAGAAAATGAATATTAACATGCAAAGAAAGTATTTACAACATAATAAGTGTTCTTAAATATTTCAAAAGGGTTAATTACAAGATAACTAAAATACTACATGCTAAACTAAAACTTTTAAAACAATACATAAAGGTTTACACAAAAGTATACTACATAAACGCATTAATTCCCTTTTGTTTTAAGTTAAATATTTACATAAGCTTTACAAAGTAGAGTTCTAAAACTAATGATCTCCCTAGATATTTGATAGACCTGTTACATAAATAAACATACCATTATATTGATAAAGAATATATATATGCTCATGTAATGAATACGAATGAAGTATTAACTTTCTATCGGATCCATAAGAATTCTAACAAAGAACTTATAGTTTGCTTGTAAATCTTTTAAACCCAATTAACACTCATTTGTATATTCTTAATTTAAATACTCTTATTTACTTGCATGAACTGGGTGACCTTGCAAAGTCTAATCTTGTAATTCATTTCCCCGCAATCCTATCATGGATGTCATTAGCCGAAGCTAATCTCGCAATTCATATCCCAGCAATCCTATCATGGATGCCATTAGTCAAAGCTAATCTTGTATTTACGCTAGACTTTATTTACATTGAACACGACATTTATTGTAATTGTATTCACCAGAAGAATTTTAAATTGTATAAGTGCAAATAGGAGGAAACTCACGCACATGCTTCGCCTGTCTCACGACCTCCCCTAACAGAAAATCCAATACTAGTTACTCCTCCTGAATCATAAGGAAGCTTTTTGGTTATGATTCCTTCAAGCTAATATTATAGAGAATCTATATTCATCCATTACTCATTTGTTACTTTCTATACATTTTCATTTCCTCATAATAATATACATACATATATCATGTATATTTTCAGAGTTAGTATCTCAATGTGCAAGTGTTCGTATGACTCAATTCTTTTATATTCTTCTATATAGTATTCACATGAAAGTCTATCGTTACTGTCTTGACATTGAATTGTTAATGTCCAATTTTCAATTGTTACTATCCAATCGTTACTGTCTAGATATTGAACTTGAGGTAACACTCTCAAAGGGTCTACATCGGCTTTCCATGACAAAGAAAAATGGAATACATTGTGAACCTTGGCCAACTGTGAGGGCAAGTTTATTTCATATGCTACAGGTTCGATACGTTTTCAAATTTCAAATGGTCCAATGAACCTCGGAGCTAACTTCCCCTTCATGCCGAATCTCAACATGTGTTTCCATAGAGCTACCTTTAGAAATACTTTATCTACAGGAAAAAATTCAAGTGGTCTTATTTGAATATCTGCATATTTTCTTTTGTCTATCCTAAGCCACCTTCATTCGATCCTTAATAATCCTCACTTTTTAAGTAGTGATTTTGTACTAATTCTGCCCCACCCTATACAACTTTTCTATCCCCAACTTCTCATAAGCGCATTCACACGAAACTACTAGGGGGTGTTGTAGTGGCCTACACTTTATGCCATAGAAAGAGCTCTCAAATAGGGTCGTTCCAATTGTTGCTTGATAACTGTTGTTATACGTAATTAGAATTCTACAAGATCCCTAGTGATAGATTCTCCTCACCGTAGTTTCCAACCAATTTCCAAAGCACATGCCCTTAGTAAAAAATCCTCTAAGATCTGAATAATTCTTTTCTCTAGAAGAAGGGTTGGCCATCAAAATCTGTGGCATGAAAGCCCGAAATTCAAAGGGAATACTGATATCAAATTCCATGTTCCCAAGGGGCACGTTTGCATCGCCCAAAAAACGGTCGACCAGAGGATGTGAAATAAATCTTGGTTCTTTCTCGAGATTTAAAACAATGATTGATATTAGGACTCCATTGAAGCCTTTACCAACTTCAGTCTTCACATGAGCGAATCTAAACAAGCCAACTTGTCAATTACACGAACTTGGATCTGTCATCCCATTTAATGTAGGAACTTAGTAGGTCGGCTGTTTGCCGTGTATAAGACTTAGTTTAGTCGATTCCACAATGACCCAACCATATTGCATACATTTTCCCCTCTTTCCTCTGGGTAGTCCCGACAACAAGGTTCCATTGTGATTTTCATCTCTCACTCAGTCCACTCAGGAGATTATGGTAATGGGTTGTTTGACACGAACAAAAGATTTGATGTCTTATATGTACACCAAGTGTAAGAGTAATGTTTAAAGCATAAGCCCAAGCAAAGACCATGCACTAGTGGACCGGTCGAATCATAAGGAGCTTTCGTTAAAGAACTTTTGATAAATTATAGACAACAACTAAACCCTACAAATCTTAAAAAGGCAAAACACCGAAATCTCTCAACAATAAATGTACGATAGTAGTAATACGACTGGCAACAACAAACAACAATAAATAATAAAGAAATACTAGAAGTTAATAAGAACTTTGATGATGGAAGATTTAATTAAGTTAGAGTCAGCGAATACCTAACCGACAAAGTCGGTGTTTATAAAAAGACAAGCATAATGTGTGCGCGTCAAGGTGTAGAGGATCCATTAATGGTATTTTCAAACAAAAGAAAGTCTGATATAAGTATGTGAACTCTCTTATTATTTAACTTGAAAAAAACCACCTCACATAAAAGGTTCCAATGGCATGATTTGACAGCATTAATAGCTCATTATAAATTGTTAACATGATCATATTAATTATTCTTATTTAAGTCCCAATAAGAACACCAGGGAAATTTTTTTAAAAATATTGTCAGATAGACTCATTCATGATGCTGTGTGTGAACTTATGGCAACTGAATTTCGAGCAACAAACAAACAAAAGTTCCTTTCAGATAGCATAGGTGTGTGTTAGGTAATACCATAACATGGTTCGCGAATCAGGCTATGAGAGTCCCAGCCAAGCATAAGGTTCGCGGTTGCGGATACCAAGTGTTTACATAACACAAAATCTGATTAACCATTACTAACAAGCAAGTATTAAAGAGAAATTAGTAAGATAAAAGATAAGACATGTACATATTAAACATTAAGCGTCCCTGAGTCCCATGTGGAGACATGAGTTTACACTATACTTATTCTTACACCATTAGTGTAACCTTTTCACGCACCGTTGACATATGCCATAAACTTAGTCTAAACACAATAATGAAGAAGATAAACATACAAAAACAAAATAAGAACATAAGTATAATCATGTAAAGGAAAAAACTCAAAATTAAGAAACATTTGGACTTTTAGAACTCAAGAAATTAGAGTAAGGGCTAAACACACCTGAAACAATGTCTGGGTTGCCATGACAGATTTCAGACTTCTCTGTTGTTGCTATAATTTGGACTTGAAAATGACCGCCTTTTTTAAAATCAACTAATCAGGATTCCCATGGAAAAAGTGCAATGTTCTTGAGGGAGACCTATGTTCTTACCTTTCTATCCCATATAAAGCAAACCTAAATCCGAGATAATCTACAGCTCGAGATATGACCCAATTACTAATAGTGTTCCAGTTTGGGGCGCTGCACCAACCAATTTCTCTTTTCTAAGTTTGGCCCTCCTCTTGTTATCCTTTCAATTTCAAATACTTAAAACTCATCAATCAATTCTTTGTTATTTATCTGAAGGGCTTCCATTTAAAGCTGATGAACATTTCACACAAAGTCACCGTGTGTGATAAAATTTTAAATGTAATTCTTCATATTATTAGGTATGTTATTTATAAAATAAATAACATGCTTTAGTTAAGGAGTTATTTGATACCTCAAGTGCAAATGATGGTTAATAAACCTTGGATAAAAATGGGCACTTTTAACTAATCAATTGTAAACAAAAGGCCATGCCGGTTTTTTGGTATTCTACTTTTACCTTTATTGGCAAATACTATATTTTTCCACGTAACCAGCCACTTCGTTTCTCATATTTGGCCACCAAATGAGTACTGCTTCATTATCCTAGTACAATCTTAGTACTACATGGAAACATTTCTACTGTGAACTGTAGACTC
>NC_133302.1:17041786-17071532 GCF_005239225.2 Populus alba | reverse complement strand
GTGCGTTTGATTTATTACTCCCGATAATATTTTGGATGTTCGTCCTTTTAAGGATTTCCTTCATCCAAACATTAGCGTGAACAATTAACCACAACTTCTCCTCCCCAAGCAATAAGATTTTTTATAGTTTTTTGGAATATGCCAATACCCTTTGGAGTTTTACAAACAGGTTGTAAAATCCACAAATGCAAGAAAATGATTTGTGTTTAAGAAATCCATGTGAAAAACACATTTTCAAAACTTCCAATATTTTTTTTTTATATATATAAAAAGAACATTCAAAACATGTTAGTGTATTGGCCGTATGCATGAAAACAAAACATTTTTTTTTAGTAAACATTTTTTTTGACGAAAACCGGGTATTTTAATACCGAATTTGTATCTTTACAATATAAAATACAAACCGGTATTGACCCAAAATACAATAATAAAATTACAGAAAAATCACAATTCTTGAAATAATTTTTTTTTGAAGAATTTTTATTTTTTATTTTTTTTTAGGCTGACCCAGCGGGGCCCACATGGCTGGGCTGTACCCAGCAGGCCTCATGTGAACAGTGAAATAAATATGATGTGAACAGTGAAAATAGCATTTCACTGTTCACGTGAATATATAGTGATGTGAATAGTGAATTAACATTTCACTGTTCAAGTGAATTATATTTCACTTCAACAGTGAAATGCAAGGAAATGGTGCATGCACAGCGACGAAGGGGGTGCAAAACCTGGTGGCAGAAAATGATGTTGAAGACGATGGCGAACACTCCCAGTGAATGCTGGTGGCGGTGGACAAGAAGCCAATGGGGGCTCACGATGGTTCTGACTGGTGGCAGTGGTTGGAAGCTCGATGACAGCAGCTGTTTTCTCTTCTTCTTCCCCTTTACAGAGGCGTTGCTTCTTCTCTTGGTTTCCCCTCAGTCAGCAATGTTCTTCCCTCTCTATGGCAGCTTTGTGGAGGCGCTGGTAGTGGTGGCCGGGAGTGACTTGGACGGTGGTCGGCGACTGTGGAGTGCGGTGTTTCAGCCCCTTCTTTCCTTTTCTTCTCTGCGTTCCTCTTCAGCTATGTTCTCCTCTGCTTCCCTTTTCTCCTTCTGCTCCCAACTGTGCTGTTGTCGACTAGGAAGATAGTGGTAGCTGGCGGTGATGGCTTTGTTCTTCTTCTTCTCGTAGCAGAGGCGCGGTGTTGCTGCCTTTTTCTTTCAAAGTGTGCACCTCGAGCTGCCAAATTTGGCAGCTCAAGGCTGCGAACTGCCCCGAGGTGGCCACTTTGAGCCACTCAAACGGAGCCGTTTCATACTTTTTCGACCCGACCGGACCATTTCTCCGGGGATAAAGGGTTGCATGTGAACATGTTGGTGTAAGGTTTGTCGGATTTGGAGGCCACACGAGCGGAAAACTCGCCTGGAAGCAGCCACTCAGGCAGCGTTTTGAGAAGAAGTGAACAGTAAATTAAGGCACATTTTCCAAATTGGTCCCTGATTTCGGATTTTTCTCAACTAAGTTCTATAATTGGCCCTTAAACTTCAATATTTATGCAATTAAGCCCCTGATTTGAACTAATAAATTCCTAAAAATCATAATTTGGCCCCAGAACTTTAATTTCTTCTAATTAAAGCCCAAATGACTTAAAAATCAATTTTTTCTTGCAATTCAAATCCTTTATAAATTCAAATAAAAAATCCAATTAAGTCCATAAACATCCAAATTTGGGCTTCTCCTCAAAATTTAAATTTTCCTTCTCAATAGGGCTCTCATCCTTCAAGAAAATACTGTCAAAAATCCAATCTTTGTATCTTTATACTCCTTGACCAATTTTCTAACCATTTTCTGAGTGCTTCTGCCTTCCATTATTTTTCTAGCCTCTTTTGGCTATTTATTTTATTTATTTTTTGTGGGACCCAAAAAAGGGTTACAACATTAATATTAAAACATTAAGGTCCATGTTGAGTTTACACTATACTTATTCTTACACCATTAATGTAACCTTTTCACCTTGACATAATAAACTTAGCTAAACATAATGAAGAAGAGAAACAATAAAATAAAAAAAAATAAGAACATAAACAAGATACAAGTTAACTAAGTAAAGGAAAGAAATGAAAAGTATAAACAAGATATTAATGAAAGCGAAACTTTAAGAATTACAAAAAAAAATATAAAGAGAGAGAGCAAGAGCAAGTTCTTGATCTGAACAACCCAAACCCCAAATACATGGCAAATCCTTCTTTTATAGGCCAAAATTTGAAACTATTGATTTGATGACTAATTGTTGAGTGGGTGGCCAACTCTTGACTTGGTGAAAATCCTTATCTTCTTGTCTGAATAAATCGTCATTGCTAGAATCAGAACTGGAATCAACTGTCCACATGAAAGTTCTAGGAAATTGTCTTATCTTTCAAGGGAAAAAATTAAGGTCATTTGGACTTCTAGAACTCGAGATATGGGCTGAAAACTAAATAGTGTCTGGGCTGCAGGACAGATTTGGACTTCTATATTGTTTGCTATAATTTGGACTGAAAACGGAGCCTTTTTAAATATTGGACTCCACATTGAGAGTTTGTAGGCCTATGTCTATAACTGAATCTATCCAAAAAATTGAAGTCATTTGGACATCGAGAACTCGAGATATACCCAATTACCGAACAGTGTTTCTAGTTTTGGACTACACCAACATCTATTTATCTAAGTTTGGCCCTCTCTTTGTCCTTTAAAATTTTCAATACTTAAACTCATCAATCAATCCTTTCGTTTATTGTGATAGGTCTACATTTAAGATGAAACATTTACCATAAATTAAAGGTATCTTATATTATTAGGTATGTTATTATAAAACATGCTTTAGTTAAGGAGTTTATTTGATACTACAAAGTGCAAAAAATGATGTTATAAAACCTTGATAAAAATGCATTTTTAAGTACCAATCACCATCCTTTTACAAACCTAGTACTGTAGATTTTAGTAGGGGGACATAAAATTTCGAATACCTGTTGGGCACATCTTGAAATTCATAAACACAAGTGCATATGGATGTATAATTATGCACGACAATGCATGTTTGGATGTGGATTAGCCAAATTTCTGGATTGATGTATGCCATCATTTGGGTAAGATTTTTTATCCTTTTATAATTGTCGAGGGCAATTTGATTCGAGCCAATTCCTAATAAATTTATACACATCAATACAAAATGCTGCTTAGAAGATTGGATCTATGCACTTTTCATTTCATGTTTAGGGAAAGCTTTTACATTTAAGGATCAGTTCATCAACTGTTACTCCACAAACTTCCTCAATTTCTCTTAAATGAAGAGTTGTTCCTGAAGGGAGATCATGAGGGCGTTATTGGTGCCCAAGTATACATAGAGCTTTTCCAGTTGTTCTCTCAACTCTTCCTCGTTGTTATTCTCTTCTCTTATTTAGTTCAGCGGCTTATGAAGTTTCTGTTTTTGAATTTGAGATTCATGAAGAAAGTCACAATGATAGATTTCTCCCACCTCAGGTATTTTTCACTAGTGACTAGATCTCTCAAACCATCTAGTTCTTTTTCTTCTTCTTTTTTTTTTATCAATACCAAAAGCTTCCAATCTTGTTTTATGTTATTACACTCCATAATATATTTTGTTTGCAAAAAAATATATTTTGAGTTGAGCCCTTTCCTACCTTAGGTGTTAAGCTAAATTGGATTAGATTTTAATTTTATATGATCCAAATCATCTAAGTAAGTTAAAGTTTGATCCAATCAACCTAGTAAAAATCTAGTTTGACTAGAAAAAATTGAAGACATCACGTTTTAAACATTGTTCTCTAAATATTGAGATGATAGCATCTTAGATCGACCCAAGTAAACCCGTCAAACAAATGACTCAGTAATGTCTAACAACTTTATTTTATGAAATCATGTTTTACTTAATTACATGATAATAGAAGCGTAAGACAACAATCAAATAATTTTTTTTAAAAAAAATTATATGATTATATTTAATTATATGTATATATTTATAGAGGTTCTGAGTAAAATTATTAGTATTTTAAATAATTTACACTTAATAAAAGCTTACTTTGAATAATATAAGCTTTCTCTCAACAAACACACCATACAAATTCCATACAATATGACTTTCAAGTTGTCACACGAGTGCGCGTCGCATCAATCATTCACTTTTAGTATTGTATCAGTCTGGCAAATATGAAAAGACAAGGAATTCTTGTCTTTTATCAATGGAGTGATGGAATAGGAGTCGCCATCTAGAATTTTGGTCACTAGGAATCTTAACTGGTCTAAGAGATCGGGCACAGGGACTAGTTGCGTAAAGAGAAAGTATTAGCAACTCAAATATGCCCTACCTAAGGTAAGTTGCATCGTTTCATTGTCTGATATATGCTAAGGTCTATCTATTGGTTTGTCTACGGTTTAAGAAAAGTCCTCATCGGTAAGGAAATCCTTATCTTATCAAGTAAAACCTAACCATTTTAATGTCAATAAAAAGAAATACCTTTTTTAATATTGGGAATAAGTTTTACTTATAAATTTGTAATCCTAGATACTATAAGAAAACAAAATGATTTTTTTGGGAATTTTTGAAATATTGGCCAAGTTCTCGTGGCTTTAATAAACTGGTTATTAAAGCCAAAATGCATGCTAACACATTTTTTTGTCATAAGAAAATACGACATGATTCATTAAGACTTGGCTGTATGTATGAAAACAAGATATTTTTTTTTTAATTTTTGAAACGTTTTGACGAAAAACCGGATTCGTATCCTTATAATATAAAATACAAACCGACACTAATCAAAATGGACATAAAAATATGCGAGAAAATCATAAATTTTCAAAATGATTTAAATAAAATTTGGACTGGGCCTGACCTACCCACTCATTTTGGGGGGCCGGACAACGAATAGTGGAGAACTCTCCACTGTTCATACAAAACAGTGGAGCAGCCAGGGATGATAAAGGAGAAGATGCTGACCTGGTAGTGTGGCGGTGCTAGTGTTGACTGCGGTAGACAGTGACGGTGTTGAGGAACAATCACGTGGCAGATGGGGGATTCCAGACGGTGGTTCTTCTTCGTTTTTCTCTTTGTTTTCCTATGTTTTCTTCTTCTTGTTGTTTCTATTCTCCCGCTTCTACATTTCTTCTTCAATCCCTGACGATGGTGGAGATGTTATTGAAGGTGGTGCTGCTGGTTCTAGCCATAGTGGACTAGGGAGCTGAGGGTGGCTGGTGGTTCTTTTTCCTATGTTTTCCTTACCCTCTGTTTCCGCCCTCCCTCCTTTTCTTTGTCCTTTTCTCTATTTTGTTTCGGTTTCTCCCCTGTTTTTTATGGTGGTGGAGCTGATGTCGACAGTGGCTTGAGGCGGTTCTCATGGCAGCGATGAGGAAGGCAGGCGGTGGGAGTTCTTCTCTTTTATACTATGTTTTCTCTCTTTTCTCATCTCTGCATCTCAAAACAAATCCTCTCTGTTTTTCAATCTCCCCCCTCTTCTTTCTCTCTTTTTCTACCCCCAACGGTTTTCAAATGTTCCTCTCTATTCCCCTCCCCCCTACTTGTTGATCTCTTTCCTCTGGTATTTATAAGGAGGAAAAGGCGGAGAGAGGGCTACTACCCCCATCCAGTCCTGGCACAGGGGTGGGGTGGCTGGGCCGCCCCTGGGTAGTAGTCTTAAGGCTGCTCGCAGGGCTTATCCCCTTCGCATTTTTGTCCTATGGTAGGTCATGGGTCATGGTTTAAGCAAGTAGGGGTCTTTGTCAAGTTTGTTTTCGGGTTTTGGGAAAGAGAGAGTGGGAAAATGGATGGGAGAAAATCTTCTCTCATTGCCTCTCTGTGTCCAAGGGAAGAAGAAGACCCACGTTGTTGTTTAAAACGACAACGTTTTTGTCGCACGTGTGCGGCGGCGCGGCGATCGTCCACCCTCAAGGAAAAAAACGGAAAAATTTATTCTTTGCAAATAAGGAGAGACAAGGAATTCTTGTCTCTACATGTGAAAATATGGACTGGGAGTCGCCACCTAGTATTCTGGTTACTAGGAACCTTAACTGGTCTTTAGAGATCGGGTACGGAGACTGGTTGCGTAAAGGGAAGGTATTAGCACCCCAACTACGCCCTACCTAAGGTAGGCTGCATTGTTTTGTCTAATAAAATCTAAGTCATGTTGTGGTTTCCTATTGTCCAAAATATGCATTACATGTAATGTCATACCCCGGGTTCTATTGTCCAAACAAAAAAAAGAATTAAATATCTGGAATACGCATTACGTGTAATGTCATACCCCAGGTTTTATTGTCCAAAAAAAAGAATTAAATATCCGGAATATGCATTACGTGTAAAGTCATACCCCGGATACTAAGAGCCAAACAAAAATTTGTGTTGTTTTTGAAATATTGGCCAATATTCTCTTGACTTTAATAAAACTGGTTATTAAAGCCAAAATGCATGCTAAAACATTTTTTTTTTTTTGTGTATGAAAAAAATACAATATGAATTTTTAGCTTTGAGACACTTGGCCGTATGCACAAAAACATTTTTTTCTTTTTTTCTCAATTTTTTTGTATTTTTGAAAGTTTTTTTTTGATGAAAACCGGGTATTTTAATATCAGATTTTTGTATTTTTAACAACATGAAAATACCACCCAATATTAATCAAAATGACATAAAAACTACGCGGAAAAAAATTATTAAAATGCTGAAAACAAATATTTTTGATTTTTTTCTTTGAAATGGGCCGGGTCAGGCCCAAATACATGGGCTGGGCCGAACCTGGCCCAAATGCATGGGCTGGTCACTGTGCACATAGTAACCGGGGTACTGTACACACAGTGACCAAAGAATTAATTAGCAAATGCACAGTAATGTGAATTAATTAGCCAGTTACTGTGCATAGCACAGTAACTAGCTAATTAATTCTGCAGAACGTAAACGTTCTGCATGAACTGAAGCAAAAAAACGACGGGAAAGGTAGGACGTTACCTGGAGCTGTGTTAATGCTGGCAGCAGCTGATGCAGCAGGGGTGGCGGCGGCGGCGCTGGCGGTTCGCGTGGCCGGCGGTTTTCCTTCTCTCTCTCTCCTCTGTTTTTTCCTGTTTTCTTCTCTGCTTCTTCCCTTCTTCTTCTCTGCCTTCTCTCCTCTCTTCTCACTCTATTCTCCCTTCTGTTTACCTCTTCGGTTCCCTCTCTCTCCGTCCCCCTTCCTCTTCCCTTCCCCCCTATTTATAGCCCGTGAGCATGTGTTTTTTTTTTTTTTTTTTTTCATCGTGGGTCATGCGGCGGCTGGTCGGGCGTTGCTGTCCAGGCGTGCCTCCCTCAGTTTCGGCGGTGCGTAGGCGGTCGGCCAATGTCTTCAGTCAGTGGGCTAGAGGGACCGGCGGTCGGTGGGCTGGAGGGACCAACGCCATTAAATATACATCTTTTTTCCTTCTTTACTGTTGTATGTTAGGCGGGGAAGAAAGGGGAACAGTGCCGTTCAAAACGGCACCGTTTAGCCCTTTTCTGTTTTTTTTTTTTTTTTTTTGCATGGGCTGGTTACTGTGCACACAGTAACCGGGTTACTGTGTGTACAGTAACCAGAGAATTAATCTACGGGTTACTGCGACCAGTACTGCGCACTTCTTCTTTTTTTTTTTTTGTATTTATTATTTTTTTATGGGGACCCAAAAATGGGTTACAACAGTTGCCCCCCTCTTTACAATGCTTACGGAGCAAAGATTTGTGCATAGTAAGTGTTGTAAAGAAAAAAAACATTGGTCTTCCGAAACTGGTCGTCTCAAAATTTGATTGACCTAAAATTTCAATCGGACCCAAAGTCCTGTATATGCTTGGGCTAAACTGAGATTCCTTTCGCCAATCCCCTTTAACCCGAAAAAAAGGAAAGAATGTGAAGTGTGGTCTCATTGTAATGGGTGACCTACCCAGATATAAAACATGGAGAATTGGTCGCATTGTAATGGGTGACCTACCCAGAAAAATGTTGGTGAGGGCTCAAAAGGCGCACTCAAAAGGAGGTAGGGTTAGAAAACGCACTACCAAAGGGATGAGGGCTCAAAGGCTCACTCAAAATGGAGGTGAGGGCTCAAAGGCGCACTCAAAAGGAGGTGAGGGCTCGAAGGCGCACTCAAAAGGAGGTGAGGGCTCGAAGGCGCACTCAAAAGGAGGTAGGGTTAGAAAACGCACTACCAAAGGATGAGGGCTCAAAGGCGCACTCAAAATGGAGGTGAGGGCTCAAAGGCGCACTCAAAAGGAGGTAGGGTTAGAAAACGCACTACCGAAGGGATGAGGGCTCAAAGGCGCACTCAAAATGGAGGTGAGGGCTCGAAGGCACACTCAAAAAGGAGGTAGGGTTTAGAAAACGCACTACCAAAGGGATGAGGGCTCAAAGGCGCACTCAAAATGGAGGTGAGGGCTCAAAGGCGCACTCAAAAGGAGGTAGGGTTAGAAAACGCACTACCGTAGGGATGAGGGCTCAAAAGCGCATTCAAAATGGAGGTGAGGGCTCGAAGGCGCACTCAAAAGGAGGTGAGGGCTCGAAGGCGCACTCAAAAGGAGGTAGGGTTAGAAAACGCACTACCAAAGGGATGAGGGCTCAAAGGCGCACTCAAAATGGAGGTGAGGGCTCAAAGGCGCACTCAAAAGGAGTAGGGTTAGAAAACGCCACTACCGAAGGGATGAGGGCTCAAAGGCGCACTCAAAATGGAGGTGAGGGCTCGAAGGCACACTCAAAAGGAGGTAGGGTTAGAAAACGCACTACCAAAGGGATGAGGGCTCAAAGGCGCACTCAAAATGGAGGTGAGGGCTCAAAGGCGCACTCAAAAGGAGGTAGGGTTAGAAAACGCACTACCGTAGGGATGAGGGCTCAAAAGCGCATTCAAAATGGAGGTGAGGGCTCGAAGGCGCACTCAAAACGAGGTAGGGTTAGAAAACGCATTACCGTAGGGATGAGGGCTCAAAGGCGCACTCAAAATGGAGGTGAGGGCTCAAAGGCGCACTCAAAAGGAGTAGGGTTAGAAAACGCACTACCGTAGGGATGAGGGCTCAAAAGCGCATTCAAAATGGAGGTGAGGGCTCGAAGGCGCACTCAAAATGGAGGTGACGGCTCGAAGGCGCACTCAAAAGGAGGTAGGGTTAGAAAACGCACTACCAAAGGGATGAGGGCTCAAAGGCGCACTCAAAATGGAGGTGAGGGCTCGAAGGCGCACTCAAAAGGAGGTAGGGTTAGAAAACGCACTACCAAAGGATGAGGGCTCAAAAGGCGCACTCAAAATGGAGGTGAGGGCTCGAAGGCGCACTCAAAAGGAGGTAGGGTTAGAAAACGCACTACCAAAGGGATGAGGGCTCGAAGGCGCACTCAAAATGGAGGTGAGGCTCGAAGGCGCACTCACAAGGAGGTAGGGTTAGAAAACGCACTACCAAAGGGATGAGGGCTCAAAGGCGCACTCAAAATGGAGGTGAGGGCTCAAAGGCGCACTCACAAGGAGGTAGGGTTAGAAAACGCACTACCAAAGGGATGAGGGCTCAAAGGCGCACTCAAAATGTAGGTGAGGGCTCGAAGGCGCACTCAAAAGGAGGTAGGGTTAGAAAACGCATTACCGTAGGGATGAGGGCTCAAAGGCGCACTCAAAATGGAGGTGAGGGCTCAAAGGCGCACTCAAAAGGAGGTAGGGTTAGAAAACGCACTACCGTAGGGATGAGGGCTCAAAAGCGCATTCAAAATGGAGGTGAGGGCTCGAAGGCGCACTCAAAATGGAGGTGACGGCTCGAAGGCGCACTCAAAAGGAGGTAGGGTTAGAAAACGCACTACCAAAGGGATGAGGGCTCAAAGGCGCACTCAAAATGGAGGTGAGGGCTCGAAGGCGCACTCAAAAGGAGGTAGGGTTAGAAAACGCACTACCAAAGGGATGAGGGCTCAAAAGGCGCACTCAAAATGGAGGTGAGGGCTCGAAGGCGCACTCAAAAGGAGGTTAGGGTTAGAAAACGCACTACCAAAGGGATGAGGGCTCGAAGGCGCACTCAAAATGGAGGTGAGGGCTCGAAGGCGCACTCACAAGGAGGTAGGGTTAGAAAACGCACTACCAAAGGGATGAGGGCTCAAAGGCGCACTCAAAATGGAGGTGAGGGCTCGAAGGCGCACTCACAAGGAGGTAGGGTTAGAAAACGCACTACCAAAGGGATGAGGGCTCAAAGGCGCACTCAAAATGGAGGTGAGGGCTCAAAGGCGCACTCACAAGGAGGTAGGGTTAGAAAACGCACTACCAAAGGGATGAGGGCTCAAAGGCGCACTCAAAATGTAGGTGAGGGCTCGAAGGCGCACTCAAAAGGAGGTAGGGTTAGAAAACGCACTACCAAAGTTGATGTTGAAACAATGATTGTCAATGTTGAAAAGCAAATGCATTATGATTGATATGCATGTATACTTACCTGAGAAATATAGGCCCCCATTTCTTCATGGTGTCTTTGTTTTCTCTCAAAAGTTGTGGTGTTGGTAGTAAACTTCGATGGCTTTTCCACTTTTGCTTACTCGGGTTACATATTGTGATCTTGACCTCTGGGAAGAGTTTGATGTCATCATACATCTTTGTCCTTCACCGTTTATCTCAAGAGTTGCCAATTTTGCCCGACATTTTCTTTAGAAAAGGAATCATGGAGCCAGCCCTACCATGTGTATTTGATTGCCCCCCAGCTTGATCATGCCCCCCAAGTGTTCAACTTGGGTTTGGTTTGGGTGAGGATATGTGAAAGTAAATTTGGGTTTTTTGTACAATGAAATGTTTTTCATGCAAAATTTTTGGAACTTCCAAGTTATTCCAATCACAAAAATTATTTTGACATTGGTTCAAAATAAACTTGTTCTAAAAAATTCAAGTGATTCCTATGGACAGGTTTCTTGAAGTGATGAAAGATTTTTGCTTTTGGTTAAAGATGAAGATGACATCTGGTGGTCACAAAAGGTTTAAATGTCAATTTGAGGGTTATTGAGAACCGAATTGATTCAAAGCATTTATTTTATTTGCATGAATAATGATTTGACTCGCATGAGAAAGCATTGCATACCGATCCAGATTGCTTGCCTTTGATCGGAAAGGGCTTGATTAGGCACGTAATGTAGGCTTGGGCTTTTGGTTATGAAGAAAATGATATATGTAGGCTCAAAAGGTGTTTAAGGGACTTTAAGACTAAGGATCACAAGTGTTTATATCCCAAACTCTTTTGTTCATACATTCCTGGACCTTATAATTGATTTGTAAAATGGTCCACGGTGCCCCCCAGTATTGGGCTTGGGCTCTCTCTTTGTTTTTGTTTTCTTCATTTGATTTTGAGCATCATTGCATTTGCTTTGTTTTTTTGCTCAAACTTTTTGGATCCTTTGGATTTTTCTTCATGCCCCCTAGCTTTGTATGGGCACCTTTGATGATTGAGAATTTTCTTTTATGCCCCCCAGTATTGTTTGGGCACTTTCATTGTTGAAGACTTTTTCATGCCCCCAAGAGTTATCTGGGCACTTTCAATCATTATGTATTTTTTTGCACTTGCCCCCCAGTGTAGGGGTGTGATCCTAGCCAGGGTTATTTCCAAAAAAAACACTACTGGGCTCAACATGGGACTGCAAATGATATATTTCAGTCTTGTGAAAGGATTATCAAAGATGGCCTTTCCTCATCTCAAATGCACTGTAGTGAGGATCGATAGGTCTTGCTTTCATGCGCATATGCAAAGTGATTTATTCAGTCAAATAAAACTCAGCTTTTGAGTCACCTCATAGTGTTTATTGTCTTTTTTTTCTTTCAAGTTTTCTAGGTATATGTGTACCTATTTCAGGAATCACTTGAATTTTCAAAATGCATTTGTTTTGGACAAATATCAACACGATTTTTGTTTTTGTACTCACTTTGAAGGTCCCAAAAAAATATCCTTGAAAACATATGAGATTAATGTATGGGTTTGGAAGAAAGGAACACCAAAGGATTCTTCATGTTGTAGTGTTGTGAGCAAAGTTGCGCTCAAAATGTTATTTACATGTAATAACAACAAAGAAGAGTGATATGAACACAAGAAAACACATGATCTTATTTCACAAGAGAAGCTCATTAACAGAGAAAGTCTTATTCAAAAGCATTAATAAAAGGAAATAACAAGGCAGGCTTCATTCCTCTATTTTGGCGAATTTGTTCATAGGCTAAACTCCTCTGAAAAGCTCTGCGTAGAGGACTCAAAGACAATGCGGAATAACACCACGGTCAAAAATTCAAGCTATCATGCTGGACCATTGATGCTTTCCAATTCCCCAAACATTCCATCTTAATATGCTTCAAGCATGATTAGGCAGCGGGTTCGTGTTCACATTGGGGGCGTCTTCCAATTCTATCCAACCAGCCTTGATTAATTGCAGAAGCTTTCTCTTGAAGGCGTTGCAGGTATAGATGCTATGCCCAGTAATACCGGCATGGTATTCACAATTGAGTTCTGGCTTGTACCAATTAGGATAAGGTGGCTGCAGAGGTGTTAGAGGTTCTGGAGCTATTTGCCCGATGCTCAAAAGCTTTTGATACATCTCATTCAGGGGTAACGGTAGTGGAGGTAGTTGTTCTTGAACCCTTTGGAAATTTCCAATTTGGCTTTTGGCTTGAAAGTTTTGGGGTTCAGGTTTTTTGATGTTGGCAATTCGGGATGGAGTATGGTAATTTTGGGATGTATTTGTTTTACCCTTGTAGCCATGTTCAACATGGTGAACCTCTTTTCTTTCGACGCCTCTTTTCTCGGTTGGTGCAGCAATTCTACCACTCTTGACACCTTGCTCTATGCGTTCACACACAATCACAGCATCAGTGAATTGTTGGGCTGAACTACCCATCATATGTTCGTAATATGGTGCTTTAAGTGTGTTGGCAAATAAAGAGACCATCTCTTTGTCCAGAAGTGGGGGATGTACTTGAGCAGCTAATTCTCGCCATCTTTGAGCATATTCCCTTATGCTTTCTTTATCCTTTTTCTCTATATTGGACAAACTGGTTCTGTCGGGCGCAATGTCCATGTTGTACTTGTATTGCTTGACGAAAGCATCCACAAGATCTTTCCAGTTGCGAATTTTTGTGTTATCCAATCTCATGTACCAACTCAAAGTTGCCCCACTTAAACTGTCTTGGAAAAAGTGCATTAGTAGTTTTTCATCATGTACTACCTCAGCCATTTTATTGCAGTAGGACCTGAGATGGGTTATGGGGCATTGTGTTCCACTGTATTTGATGAATTCAGGAACACGAAATTTCTTTGGGATAACCACATTTGGGACCAAACACATCTCTGCTGCCCGGACCGGGTCATATAAGTCTATCCCTTCAATAGCTTTGAGTCTGGCTTCCAATGCCTCTATCTTAGCTTGATCAATGCTATCAGATGACTTAGCCTTGTAGGACTCATTAGCAGATGCCTTCACGACTGTTGGGGATGGTGTAGGTGTCGTTGACTGCACAAATGTTGGATTTTGCTGAGGTTCTTGACCATGTTCGCTCATTCTTTCCTCAGGTTGAACTGTAGTAGGAGCCGGATTAAAGGTGATCGGTTGATTAGAAGGACCTTCATCAGAGGTATTTCTTAGTGTTTGCTTGAGTAAGCTAGTGAGGTGAGCCACACTAATTTTCAGAGACTCCAACTCTTCGTGCAAATAGGCATCACGTTGAGCACGCTCTTCATCTTCCATGTTTCTTGCTCGAAGTCGGGTGTTGTAGACTTTTTGGGGACCTATATTTCAAACTGACATGTATGCATGTTAAATGTATGAACATGTAATCTATATGACGAACTCGCCCTTCGAGGGGTGACATATAGTCGCAACTCTTGTATGATGAAACAAGAATCTTGATTCTTGCACAAACTCTACAATGAAAATTTTCTGAGCGACGGTCATTGTGTCACCCAAAAGTCTGGAGTTCAAGATGCTTCAAGAAGGGCTTTCTCGGATGCAAAACAATGTATACGGAGCATACATCCTAAAGGCTGGTTCTAATCTTTTTAAGTGAGACAAAAGGTAGGTTTACTATTTGGTCTCTAAAAAAGGGACTCTCGTTGTCCCAGTGATCGCCCTCGTGGAGGCAATATGGGGGCTTGTAGGCAATGAGATGGTACGTGTACCAACCATTACCAGTCTAAGCACTCAACGAAGAGTTGGGGTTTACACAAACTTAAACCTTGACTAAAAGTCGTAAGGTAAGCTGCTAGTCCCCCTCCTAACCTGAAGCTTGTGTGTGTTTTAAAAAAAATAACTATGTGATGCATGAGATAAATATGTACAGAAATTAAAACGCGCAACTAAATATGAACAAATATATAGAAAATGCATATTTAAAAATAAACAAGCAAACCACAACAATAAAACACAATCATCAGACAAAAACAAAGCTTAGTCCACAAAGTCCCCAGTGGAGTCGCCATTCTGTCGCACGTGTGCGGCGGCGCGGCGATCGTCCACCCTCAAGGAAAAAAACGGAAAATATTTATTCTTTGCAAATAAGGGAGAGACAAGGAATTCTTGTCTCTACATGTGAAAATATGGACTGGGAGTCGCCACCTAGTATTCTGGTTACTAGGAACCTTAACTGGTCTTTAGAGATCGGGTACGGAGACTGGTTGCGTAAAGGGAAGGTATTAGCACCCCAACTACGCCCTACCTAAGGTAGGCTGCATTGTTTTGTCTAATAAAATCTAAGTCATGTTGTGGTTTCCTATTGTCCAAAATATGCATTACATGTAATGTCATACCCCGGGTTCTATTGTCCAAACAAAAAAAAGAATTAAATATCTGGAATACGCATTACGTGTAATGTCATACCCCAGGTTTTATTGTCCAAAAAAAAGAATTAAATATCCGGAATATGCATTACGTGTAAAGTCATACCCCGGATACTAAGAGCCAAACAAAAATTTGTGTTGTTTTTGAAATATTGGCCAATATTCTCTTGACTTTAATAAACTGGTTATTAAAGCCAAAATGCATGCTAAAACATTTTTTTTTTTTTGTGTATGAAAAAAATACAATATGAATTTTTAGCTTTGAGACACTTGGCCGTATGCACAAAAACATTTTTTTCTTTTTTCTCAATTTTTTTGTATTTTTGAAAGTTTTTTTTTGATGAAAACCGGGTATTTTAATATCAGATTTTTGTATTTTTAACAACATGAAATACCACCCAATATTAATCAAAATGACATAAAAACTACGCGGAAAAATTATAAAATGCTGAAACAAATATTTTTGATTTTTTTCTTTGAAATGGGCCGGGTCAGGCCCAAATACATGGGCTGGGCCGAACCTGGCCCAAATGCATGGGCTGGTCACTGTGCACATAGTAACCGGGGTACTGTACACACAGTGACCAAAGAATTAATTAGCAAATGCACAGTAATGTGAATTAATTAGCCAGTTACTGTGCATAGCACAGTAACTAGCTAATTAATTCTGCAGAACGTAAACGTTCTGCATGAACTGAAGCAAAAAAAACGACGGGAAAGGTAGGACGTTACCTGGAGCTGTGTTAATGCTGGCAGCAGCTGATGCAGCAGGGGTGGCGGCGGCGGCGCTGGCGGTTCGCGGTGGCCGGCGGTTTTCCTTCTCTCTCTCTCCTCTGTTTTTTCCTGTTTTCTTCTCTGCTTCTTCCCTTCTTCTTCTCTGCCTTCTCTCCTCTCTTCTCACTCTATTCTCCCTTCTGTTACCTCTTCGGTTCCCTCTCTCTCCGTCCCCCTTCCTCTTCCCTTCCCCCCTATTTATAGCCCGTGAGCATGTGTTTTTTTTTTTTTTTTTTTCATCGTGGGGTCATGCGGCGGCTGGTCGGGCGTTGCTGTCCAGGCGTGCCTCCCTCAGTTTCGGCGGTGCGGTAGGCGGTCGGCCAATGTCTTCAGTCAGTGGGCTAGAGGGACCGGCGGTCGGTGGGCTGGAGGGACCAACGCCATTAAATATACATCTTTTTTCCTTCTTTACTGTTGTATGTTAGGCGGGGAAGAAAGGGGAACAGTGCCGTTCAAAACGGCACCGTTTAGCCCTTTTCTGTTTTTTTTTTTTTTTTGCATGGGCTGGTTACTGTGCACACAGTAACCGGGTTACTGTGTGTACAGTAACCAGAGAATTAATCTACGGGTTACTGCGACCAGTACTGCGCACTTCTTCTTTTTTTTTTTTTGTATTTATTATTTTTTTATGGGGACCCAAAAATGGGTTACAACAGTTTTGTTTGTTTTAAGTGAACAGTGCAATGAAATGTCATTATTTTGGACAAAACGTGTCGTTTCATTTAAAAGAGAAAAGGCGTCAAAACATTAATTTTTGAAATCAGTCCCTCTATTTGTGTGTCTTTTCTGTTTGGTCCTTGGTTTTGGAATTCTTAAATCAAATCCCTAATTGGCCATCAAACTTTAATATTTATGCAATTAAGCCCCTGATTTGATCAAATTAAGTCTTAAAAATTATAATTTAACCTCAAAACTTTAATTTCTTTTAATTAAAGCTTAAATTGACTTACAAATTAATTTTTCTTGTAATTAAACCCTTAATAAATTCAATTAAACCTTCAATAAAATTCATTCGAGTCCATAAACATCTGATTTTGGACTTTTCTTCTCAAATTGAATTTTCTTTTTCAACAAGGCTCTCATTAATCAAATATATACTATCAAATTTTAATTTTTATATTTTTGAACCTCCTCAACCAATTTCTAGGCGCCCCAACATCCTATTCTCACTGCTATTATTTTTTTGGATTTCTTCTGACTATATATTTTTTTATTTTTTTGTTCTTTCTCTTTCTTTTTTTTATTTTATGCGGGGACCCAAGAATAGATTACAACACATGTTTGGAGACTTAAACTATTTAATGACCATGTGACATTTAATTTCTTAATTAATTGCATTTGAACTTGCAATATACAATTCAAACAACTTTCTAGTGCTTTAATTATGAAGTTTTCATTGATTATCAAGTGTTATCTTACTTAACAACATCATTCATATTGTTAACCAAATGAAATTTTGTTTGAATAATAATAAACATTATGTGCTGTTTTTTTTTCATTATAATCATATGTATAGATTTATAGAGGCTCCGAGTGAAATTAATTTTGCTAAATACATGGCACTTAATAAAAAAAATTACTTTGAATAATATAAGATTTCTCTCATGAAACACAGTAATATACAAATCTAATATAATACAACTTATTTGAAGAGGAGATCATGTAAATCAAATCACAATTGGGTTACATAGAAAATAGATATCAAGAGGAGATCATGTAAATGAAAACCCTTATTTCTAAAGTGGCGATGTTCATTTTTTATGAAAGATTTTCTCTTTAATAAGTATCTTGAAGATGGGCCCTGATTCTATAAAAGATATTAAAATTTGATTCCTTAATTTTTTAATATAACTTGATGAGAGGGAAGGGGGACTTCTAAAGATTCTCTTAGTTTCCAAAGGTAATATCTTTTGCTATTTTGTAATTTTATTTCAATTGACAAAGATAAATTATTTCATAGTCTGAAGGAGGTTCTACATTAGATTTTGAAACCAATTCAAAGTACACCATGATTCTCGTGAAAAGAATGAAGCACTAGCTATTAATTCACACTCCAATTGTTATTTTTATCCATTTTAAATTTGTTGAGTGATAAAACCTACCTTCTTTGAGGTTTTTTTTTTTTATATATATATTTTTATATTTCATAATAATATATTAACATCATAAATATCTATTAATTTTTTATTAAAAAATATTTTCTATAAAATAAAAATCATTAATATGTTAAATAAATTCATTCATTGTCATGAAATGAATTGGTCGTAAAATATTCTTTTTAATAAAAAGAATTAATGATGATAAAATGAAGAGATTTAATAATCTGTTCTGCAAAAAAAATATCAATAAAATCATATATAAAGAATCATAATTTAAGCAACAAGGTCAAATTCAATTATAAGTTTAATGTATACTTCAATTTTTTGTTAGGTTTGGAATTTCTTTTATTTGTAGATATCCTTGACTTTCACTTTAAGAGAAAATATAAAGATTGAAGAAGTTTAATCTACTTATCTTACCAATAACAATAAAATCTTTATGGAGTGGGAATAGATCCAGAAGTTTCTTAATCATAGGAAATATAATTACCGAGTCTTAATGCTGACAGAAAGATGCATGAAAGGAAATCAGAGGGCAAACCATTTGGTACGTAGTAGAAAGGAAAAACAATAATGAAGCTATGACGACATGGCATTTTATGCCAAAACCCATAGACTTCCTGCTGCCATGACTGCATCGACGCAATATCAAGATTCGTCCGAGGAAAGATCAAACAAAAAAATTGATGCAAGGAAAGATCGGAGATGGGGATGGAGATGGAGATGGAATTTATGTCCCGTATTTTCCACACCTTACAATATAAAACGGTCCCATTGATGCAAGGAAAGATACTGCATTTGATGTTAGGGCTCTCTCGCCGCCATTTACTGCCAAAACCCATAGACTTCCTGTTGCCGTGACTGCATCGACGAGATATCAAGAGTCGTCGTCGGATACTTGTAAACATATGAAGTATGAATACCAAATCCCATAGACTTGCTGATGACCACGAATCATTATTTAACCTCATTACATCATTGGATCCCAATCTCCTGGCTCAAAAGATCAAACAAAAAAATTGATGCAAGGAAAGATCGGAGATGGAGATGGAGATGGAATTGATGCCGATATTTTCCATATCTTACAAGAGAAATCGGTCCCATGAAGACGACACTTTTGCCTTGGCCCGGCGAGGATGAATTCATAATACCGACGTGATGATTTGTTTGAAGCGGAGGTAGCAAAACTCCAGTTGTAACGCTGTGGAAATATATACGATAGCCATCATAAAGGAAAACCCAAGATGCTGCCATAGGATTGAATTTTCTCGAGTTGATTGGTCTTGGTATCTGCTTCTGATGAGGTCTTGCACTTTAGAAGCAGTGGCATGAGTTTTGATAGTAATATAGTGTGATTTGTTTTTAATCTTCTTTAGCTACAGTTTCCTGCTGCCTCTTAATAGGCGTTCCTTGTACTATTTTGCCTATAAATAGAAAAAAGAGAGAAGAAAAGAAAAGAAGGATTGCTTCTGCTGTTGACAAGAAGACCGGTGCTTTAGGTTATGAAACTAAGGCCTCTTACTTGATGAAGATTATTTTGAATATACTTCCGGAAATTTATGTAGCCATAGATCTTAATTTGAGTAAGGTTGTCATCTAAAATCTTAATTGAAACTAGTGTGATACCCTGGAAAATTGAAATAATATAATTAATTAGGTATTATATTATGCCCTTTTTATTTAATTATAAGTAATGATGTGTATTTTAGTAATTAAATAATAATTTTTAAATCATTGAGTAACTTACATTCTATTTTTGTCGGACAATAAAAATCTACATCAACAAAGAGATGGAGAGGAAGATCAAGAAGGAGACTTGATTTAGTACCAAAATTTTTATGAATTTTGATTCAATATAACTTTATTTTAAAAAAAAATACTTAAATAACTCAAAATTAATTGACTTGTATATAGAATTATAATTTACATGTTCTAACCTATCAAGTCATACATCACAAGAATCAAGACAATAAAAAGAAGATGTTGTTCATCCTTTATTTACCTAAATATATGATGTCTGAATAGTTTTGTATTTATTAAAATTATTTTCCGTACACTTGACATATTTATTATTCTTATATCTTATGGTTAATACAAAATGCTTTCTTTCTAATTTATTCACATATTTTCAGCATTAATTATGCAGGTACCATATTTTCCTCTCCATGAAATCAATACTTTGTAATTTATTTAGCAGTGTTCTTTTTACCAGGAACACATAGTGTCGCACCCGACATCGCGGCGACCCACAAAAATAATATTTAATTATGGAAAAAAGAATAGATTTCTGGCATCTTGTTCTTTTAGAAAAAATGGTGTTGTTTGAGGAGTCGCCACCTAGTATTATGGTTATTAGGAACCCTAACTGGTCAACAGAGATTCTATTACTCGGGATTGGTTACGTAAAAAAAAAGATATTATCACCCCTTAAACGTTTTGCCTGAGGCACACTGCATTGATGGTTTTGTCTTAAATTGCTAAAACATTTATTCGCTTATGCTATGATGATTTGTTTACAATATTCTTGACTTTGGTGCCAGTGAATATTCGAGCTCAAATAATTCCAACTCTAGCGTTGGTAAAAGTTCGTAGCTACGAAAAAAAATTAGATCAATATTTTTTATTCTTTACTCTAGCACCAGTGAATAAATAAATAAAAATATATTTATTTTTTACGCATGCCCATATTTTTTTTTTTAACTAAATAAAATAAAATACAACGAATATAAATAATATAAATTTAAATCGGTATTTTTATTCCTGACTCTGGCTTCAGTGAATAAACCAATAAATTTACATTATTTTTATTCATGCATACAATTTTTTTTATTTTTTCTACCTTTTTTATTTTTCTGTTTTCTATATATTTTTTTATTTTTTTTAGGCTGGGCCCCGCGCAGCCACATGGGCTGGGCCGGGCCCAGCTCAACCCAGCCTAGCTGGTCACTACTTTGTAATCAATACTTTGTAATCCATTTAGCAGTGTTCTCTTTACGAGGAACACATAGGATGCATTCTTTGTTTGTTAAGGTGCAAGGGTGTGTTTGGGAGTGTGTATCCATTGTTTTTTGTAAAGAAATTCATTAAAATAATATATTTTTGTTCTTTTTAAAAAAATTATTTTTAACATCAACACATCAAAATGATCTGAAAACATTTAAAAAATTAAGCAAAAAACAATTTGTATTTTTATGAATATGGTTTACACCGCGTTCCCAAACGTTCTCTTAATATACAATTAAAGGACTTGTTAATTTACTTTCTTTTTCATGAGGTTGAGGAAAACCACCACACAAGAATAAGACCTTCTCAAGATTAATAAATGGGATGAAAACTTAAAAGTAGATTGTTGAAAAACATTTGAAATCATGAATACCTGAAAGACAATTATTTTTTTAGTGTGAAAGATCCTCAAATACTGAATTTATCACAGCTATAAAAGGAATAAAGCCTTTAGGTTGTGTAGTATATTTCTTTGCAAAATTTAAAGAAGATGTAGGGCATGTTTGAATGTGTGGTTGAGATTGTTTTTCAAAATTTTTTTCATTTGGAAATTCATTAAAATAAAATTTATTTTATTTTTTAAAATTTTATTTTTGACACTAGCACATTAAAGGGATTTAAAAATACGTAAAAAATATTAATTTGAAGAAAGAAATTTGAAAATTTACTAAAATTACAGTGCAAATGCAACCCTAAATAGTGTCGTAATGACATGTAGTTACGAAGAAGAAAAATATGCACTGAGAAATTTGTTATTGGAACTTGCCTTACCTGGTGGTTCGTGGATATTTATATAGCCATAAATCATGCCAACTTGTATGAAATTAAGGATAAAGTGAGGGGAAAATAATATGAAACCTATATTAGTTGCAATTACTTAGGATAAGTCTCTCGTGGTTCGTGATTCATTATTGAGTAAAGAAATGATGTCATATGGATTATCCACTAGCTATGGGCATCCCTCATGCCAATCTATAAGCCTAATTATAACAAGAGGACATGAGAGTATTTAATGATTGATAACAACTAACAAAGAGTGGATGGAATAATTTTGGGTTAGGCTTTTCCTATCCTAGCTTGTGTTTTGGAGTTAGTTTGTCCCTCCACCTGAGTGTGTTGTTGTGTTAGTCTATGTGGAAACCTTAGGTTCAATCTAAAAACTATATTATGGAGTAGTTGAGTCAATTACACTTCTTAAGGTTTGAACCATCCTTTTTTAGTCCAATAAAGTAATCAGTCATATCACATGCCTAGACCAAAAGAGATGACTTAATCAATCCAATAAAGTAACTAGCAGTTTAAGGCCATTATGTGCTCAATTATTGGCACAAGAAGCTAAAGATAATTGAGCTTTATTAATGAGCCAAGGCTTATATAAGAACATAAACTACCCTTCACTTATTCTACCATGTAAACCATAAATTAAACCCAAATTTGTCATCAAACCACCAAAAAAGCCATCATAAAAACCACTTTCTTCACTTTATAGCCATTACAAAGTTGTTTTGAAAGAGTTTGAAGCTATAAAAAACACTATTTAAAGGAGTTCGAATCCATCTTAATATGTGTTTGCTTTGGTATTTTTAGAATCAGAAGAATAAAGATCATGTATGGTCAATAACTTTTCCTCAAAAGGCAGGTCTTGCCATAAAAAGCTTTAGTTGACCACTCTCAGTATGGTGGATCCTACACACTTCTACTTTCTTCCCCTATAAACATATCATGCCCACAACATCATCATATTCCTCCATCTCTATTTGTAAACGATCAAAAGTCATCAATTATATCACCTTCTGGTGAAACTGCTCACATCGCTCAATGTTATGTCCCATCACTTTATGGAACTGACACGATCAAAAGATTGATGTCTTATCCCAACTATACGGTTGGGCTATAAGAGTGTCAAGCATTTGTTGTACCAAGTGTTATACAACACAAATCTAGATTAACCATTTAAAATCAAGGTATTAAGAGTTAATAAGATAAAAAGATAAGACATGTTAATATTAAACATTAAGGTTCATGTTGAGTTTACACTATACTTATTCTTACACCATTAATGTAACCTTTTCACCTTGACATAATAAACTTAGCTAAACATAATGAAGAAGAGAAACATAAATAAAAAAAAATAAGAACATAAACAAGATACAAGTTAACTAAGTAAAGGAAAGGAAATGAAAAGTATAAACAAGATATTAATGAAGGCGAAACTTAAGAATTACAAAAAAAATATAAAGAGAGAGAGCAAGAGCAAGTTCTTGATCTGAACAACCAAACCCCTAAATACATGGCAAATGCCTTCTTTTATAGGCCAAAATTTGAAACTATTGATTTGATGACTAATTGTTGAGTGGGTGGCCAACTCTTGACTTGGTGAAAATCCTTATCTTCTTGTCTGAATAAATCGTCATTGCTAGAATCAGAACTGGAATCAACTGTCCACATGAAAGTTCTAGGAAATTGTCTTATCTTTCAAGGGAAAAAAATTAAGGTCATTTGGACTTCTAGAACTCGAGATATGGGCTGAAAACTAAATAGTGTCTGGGCTGCAGGACAGATTTGGACTTCTATATTGTTGCTATAATTTGGACTTGAAAACGGCCTTTTTAAATATTGGACTCCACATGAGAGTTGTAGGCCTATGTCTTACTGAAATCTATCCAAAAAATTGAAGTCATTTGGACATCGAGAACTCGAGATATGACCCAATTACCGAACAGTGTTCTAGTTTGGACTACACCAACATCTATTATCTAAGTTTGGCCCTCTCTTTGTCCTTTCAATTTCAATACTTAAACTCATCAATCAATCCTTTCGTTTATGTGATAGGTCTACATTTAAGATGAACATTTACCATAAATTAAAGGTATCTTATATTATTAGGTATGTTATTATAAAACATGCTTTAGTTAAGGAGTTATTGATACTACAAGTGCAAAATGATGTTATAAAACCTTGATAAAAATGCATTTTTAAGTACCAATCACCATCCTTTTACAAAACCTAGTACTGTAGATTTTAGTAGGGGGACATAAATTTCGAATACCTGTTGGGCACATCTTGAAATTCATAAACACAAGTGCATATGGATGTATAATTATGCACGACAATGCATGTTTGGATGTGGATTAGCCAAATTTCTGGATTGATGTATGCCATCATTTGGGTAAGATTTTTTATCCTTTTATAATTGTCGAGGCAATTTGATTCGAGCCAATTCCTAATAAATTTATACACATCAATACAAAATGCTGCTTAGAAGATTGGATCTATGCACTTTTCATTCATGTTTAGGGAAAGCTTTTACATTTAAGGATCAGTTCATCAACTGTTACTCCACAAACTTCCTCAATTTCTCTTAAATGAAGAGTTGTTCCTGGAGGGAGATCATGAGGGCGTTATTGGTGCCCAAGTATACATAGAGCTTTTCCAGTTGTTCTCTCAACTCTTCCTCGTTGTTAATTCTTCTTCTCTTATTTAGTTCAGCGGCTTATGAAGTTTCTGTTTTGAATTTGAGATTCATGAAGAAAGTCACCAATGATAGATTTCTCCACCTCAGGTATTTTTCACTAGTGACTAGATCTCTCAAACCATCTAGTTCTTTTTCTTCTTCTTTTTTTTTATCAATACCAAAAGCTTCCAATCTTGTTTTATGTTATTACACTCCATAATATATTTTGTTTGCAAAAAATATATTTTGAGTTGAGCCCTTTCCTACCTTAGGTGTTAAGCTAAATTGGATTAGATTTTAATTTTATATGATCCAATCATCTAAGTAAGTTAAAGTTTGATCCAATCAACCTAGTAAAAATCTAGTTTGACTAGAAAAAATTGAAGACATCACGTTTTAACATTGTTCTCTAAATATTGAGATGATAGCATCTTAGATCGACCCAAGTAAACCCGTCAAACAAATGACTCAGTAATGTCTAACAACTTTATTTTATGAAATCATGTTTTACTTAATTACATGATAATAGAAGCGTAAGACAACAATCAAATAATTTTTTTAAAAAAAATTATATGATTATATTTAATTATATGTATATATTTATAGAGGTTCTGAGTAAAATTATTAGTATTTTAAATAATTTACACTTAATAAAAGCTTACTTTGAATAATATAAGCTTTCTCTCAACAAACACACCATACAAATTCCATACAATATGACTTTCAAGTTGTCACACGAGTGCGGCGTCGCATCAATCATTCACTTTTAGTATTGTATCAGTCTGGCAAATATGAAAAGACAAGGAATTCTTGTCTTTTATCAATGGAGTGATGGAATAGGAGTCGCCATCTAGAATTTTGGTCACTAGGAATCTTAACTGGTCTAAGAGATCGGGCACAGGGACTAGTTGCGTAAAGAGAAAGTATTAGCAACTCAAATATGCCCTACCTAAGGTAAGTTGCATCGTTTCATTGTCTGATATATGCTAAGGTCTATCTATTGGTTTGTCTACGGTTTAAGAAAAGTCCTCATCGGTAAGGAAATCCTTATCTTATCAAGTAAAACCTAACCATTTTAATGTCAATAAAAAGAAATACCTTTTTTAATATTGGGAATAAGTTTTACTTATAAATTTGTAATCCTAGATACTATAAGAAAACAAAATGATTTTTTGGGAATTTTTGAAATATTGGCCAAGTTCTCGTGGCTTTAATAAACTGGTTATTAAAGCCAAAATGCATGCTAACACATTTTTTTTTGTCATAAGAAAATACGACATGATTCATTAAGACTTGGCTGTATGTATGAAAACAAGATATTTTTTTTAATTTTTGAAACGTTTTGACGAAAACCGGATTCGTATCCTTATAATATAAAAATACAAACCGACACTAATCAAAATGGACATAAAAATATGCGAGAAAATCATAAATTTTCAAAATGATTTAAATAAAATTTGGACTGGGCCTGACCTACCCACTCATTTTGGGGTGGGCCGGACAACGAATAGTGGAGAACTCTCCACTGTTCATACAAAACAGTGGAGCAGCCAGGGATGATAAAGGAGAAGATGCTGACCTGGTAGTGGTGGCGGTGCTAGTGTTGACTGCGGTAGACAGTGACGGTGTTGAGGAACAATCACGTGGCAGATGGGGGATTCCAGACGGTGGTTCTTCTTCGTTTTTCTCTTTGTTTTCCTATGTTTTCTTCTTCTTGTTGTTTCTATTCTCCCGCTTCTACGTTTCTTCTTCAATCCCTGACGATGGTGGAGATGTTATTGAAGGTGGTGCTGCTGGTTCTAGCCATAGTGGACTAGGGAGCTGAGGGTGGCTGGTGGTTCTTTTTCCTATGTTTTCCTTACCCTCTGTTTCCGCCCTCCCTCCTTTTCTTTGTCCTTTTCTCTATTTTGTTTCGGTTTCTCCCCTGTTTTTTATGGTGGTGGAGCTGATGTCGACAGTGGCTTGAGGCGGTTCTCATGGCAGCGATGAGGAAGGCAGGCGGTGGGAGTTCTTCTCTTTTATACTATGTTTTCTCTCTTTTCTCATCTCTGCATCTCAAAACAAATCCTCTCTGTTTTTCAATCTCCCCCCTCTTCTTTCTCTCTTTTTCTACCCCCAACGGTTTTCAAATGTTCCTCTCTATTCCCCTCCCCCCTACTTGTTGATCTCTTTCCTCTGGTATTTATAAGGAGGAAAAGGCGGAGAGAGGGCTACTACCCCCATCCAGTCCTGGCACAGGGGTGGGGTGGCTGGGCCGCCCCTGGGTAGTAGTCTTAAGGCTGCTCGCAGGGCTTATTGATTAGTACTTAAAAGTGCATGTTTATCAAGGTTTTATATCATCATTTTGCACTTGAAGTATCAATAACTCCTTAACTAAAGCATGTTTTATAATAACAAGTTTGATGTTATAAGATACCTTAATTTATGGTAAATGCTCATTTTAAATGCAGGACTATCACATAAATAAAAGGATTGATTGATGAGTTTAAGCATTGAAAGTTAAAGGACAAAGAGATGGCCAAACTTAGAAAAGAGATGTCGGTGCAGTCCAAACCGGAACATTGCTCGGTAATTGGATCATATCTGGAGCTCTAGATTTCGGATTTAGGTCCACTTTATATGGATGGAAAGGTAAGACAAAAGCCTACAACTTTCATGAGGAGCCCAAGATTTGAAAAGGTCGTTTTGAAGTCCAAATTGAAGGAACAACGAAGAAGTCCGAAGCTGTCCTGCAGCCCAAACACTATTTAGTGTTCAGCCCATATCTTGAGTTCTAGAAGTCCAAATGACCTCATCTTTTTTTTGTTGGAAAGCTGAGACAATTTCCTAGAACATTCTTGAGGATTCTGGGCAAATTATGATGTTAGCAATGACGTCTTGATCAGACAAGAAGATAAGGATTGTTATCTAGTCAAGATGTGGCCACCCACTCATCAATTAGTCAACAAATCAATAGTTCCAAATTTTGGGCCTATAAAAGGAGCACTTACCATGTATTGAGGCATCTTGGTTTCCAGATCAAGATCATGCTCTTGCTTTCTCTCTTTGTATTGCTTATGTCTTGCTTTCATTAATATCAAGTTTATGCACTTCATTTCCTTTCTTTTACTTAGTTAACTTCTTTCTCATTTATGTTCTTATCTTGTTTATTTATGTTTCTTTCTTTCATTATGTTTAGTTAAGTTAATTATGTCAAGTGAAAAGGTACACTAATGTGTAAGAATAAGTATAATATAAACTTAATATGGACCTTAACGTTGGATACTAACATGTTTTTATATTTGTTATCTTGTTCACTTTTAATACTTTGCTTGTTAAATGGTTAATCTAGATTTTATGTTGTATAACACTTGGTACAACAAATACTTGGTACTTTCATAGCCCATACTGTATGGTATAACCGACACCTGAGCTATGAAAGGACTTGATTTGTTGTTAACATAAGTTATAATCATGAATGCCTGCCAACATTTACAAGTATTAGCTTTATTCGAATAAGATAACTAATGTAATCATGTTAACAATTTATAATCTGATTGGAACCTCCTTTATATGTGGTTTCCAATTGAGTAATAAGAGTTTATATTATACTTGTTTGAAGTACCATTAGTGGATCCTCTAACCTTGACATTTGTTTTTATCATTGTTTAATCCTTACGTTAATCTTTCATCTCAAAGTTCTCATTAATTTCTTCATCTTCTGCTTTTATTATTGTTTATTATTGTTATTATTATTATTATTATTATTTACATTCTGTAATATATCCCTTTGATCTTTTCATAAACTCAGTATATAGGCTGGAAACCTGTGACCCGATCTTTTGGATCATTCTCAGGTGTAACAAC
This sequence comes from Populus alba, assembly GCF_005239225.2. Classification (NCBI taxonomy): domain Eukaryota; kingdom Viridiplantae; phylum Streptophyta; class Magnoliopsida; order Malpighiales; family Salicaceae; genus Populus; species Populus alba. Next base: position 17,043,580 of record NC_133302.1, on the reverse strand, counting down.
GCCACGTACTGAGTATTATAATTATTATTATTGTTATTGTTGTTGTTGTTGTATTGTATTTATAATTTATACAATTAAACCTCTCTGTGGTTCGACCCGGTCTTGCCGGGTTATTTATTACTTCGACACTCCTGCACTTGGGAAAAGACATCAAGCTTTTGATCGTGTCAAGTTTTTGGCGCCGTTGCCGGGGAGGTAAATTCTTGTATAAATTATAATATTTAATTTATTTTCTCTTTTCACTTTTCATTTTATCTATTTTTGTTTCCTTTGTTTTGTTTTGTTTCTTTTTCTTCTATTTTCTTTTCTTGCTTTTATTCTCATTCTTAGACGTGCATGAGAGTTTGGTCACGTACATTAAGTGGTAGACTTTCTGTAGGTATCCTCATCATTTTCAGGAAAATATGGGCCGAAGAAGATAATCAATCACTTCATAATGAGAATAATGAGAATAAACCGTATGAGAACACTTAGAGACCACATGAAATCCCACAAGAACAAGTGCACCCTCATGCATAGTTTTCCCTCCTGATGCATCTCATTTTAATTTTAAGCCAGGCATTATTCAACTTTTACCATCTTTTCATGGCTTAGACTTTAGAAAATCCATACTTGCATTTAAGGGAATTTGAGGAGGTCTGTAATACCTATAATGACTCAAATTGTAGCATGAACACCATTCGATTAAAGCTTTTTCCTTTTTCATTAAAAGATAAAGCTAAAACATGGCTACAAAATTTGAGACCGGGATCCATTCGTGCTTGGGATGAAATGCAACAACAATTTTTAAAAAAGTTTTTTCCATCTCACAGAACAAAACTCTTTCAAAAGACCAAATCATCACTTTCACTCAAAAGCCAGGAGAAACATTTTACCAATGTTGGGATAGGTATCGAGATTTGCTTAATTACTTGCCCACATCATGGTTTTGAAAATGGAGATTTGGTTTCACATTTTTATGAGGGTTTAACACCTAGAGATAGGCAAATGGTTGAATTGATGTGCAATGGAACCTTTGAAGATAAAGACCCTAATGAAGCAATGGAGTACCTAGACTTGCTAGCCGAAAATGCTCAAAATTGGGATACCACAGGTACTTATGAGGCACCCAAGTAAAAACTCAACCTCATACATCTAGTGGAGGTATGCACAACCTTAGGAAGATCATGACCTTCAAGCCAAGTTTGCATTCTTTAGCTAGAAAAGTCGAGGCACTAGAATTGAAAAAGAGTGGTCAATTAAAATCTGTTCAAGACATTGTATGTCAAATCTGTGAAACAAATGAGCATGCAACAAATAATTGTCCAACTTTGCCTTCTTTTAAGGAATGCCTCCATCAACAAGCCCATGCTTTAAACAGTTTCCAAAGGCCCAACCATAACCCATACTCGCAAATATACAATCCTGGTTGGAGAAATCACCCAAATTTTAGTTGGAAGAGTGATAGCAACAATGCACAAACTTCACATCCACCGTTTCAAGCACACCATAATTTCCAAAATTCTCATGGATATGCACCTCCTTATGCTCCACCTCCTAGAAGAAATTTTGAGGAAACATTGCATGCATTCATTGAAAAGCAGGAGACAATCAAACACTCAACTTGCTCAAAGCATGACCGATTTTTAAAGATGCTCTTGCCAAAATTAACATCTGCTCTCAGTTTCCAAGAGAAAGGTAAGTTTCCTTCTCAACCACAGCAAAAATCCAAAGGGGCAATACAATGCAAATGCAGTAGTTCTGGAAGCCAACACATGGATCAAGGTCAAATCAGTCATCACTCTTCGTAGGGTT